>NC_051334.1:74646672-74839380 GCF_015220235.1 Choloepus didactylus | reverse complement strand
TTTGACTATTTGGTTAAAGTAGGGTCTGCCAGGTTTCTGCACCAGTTACTATTCTTCCCTTTGTAAGTTATAAGTAATTTGGGGGGGGATACCTTGAGACTGTATAAATATACTGTTCATCATCAAACGTTCACCCATTTAAAAAAATTAACTCATTTTTTATTAGAAAAATTGTAGATGTACAGAAAAATCATGCAGAATATACAGAGTTCCCATACCCCACCTACCCAGCTTTCCCTATTATTAACACTTTGCATTAGTGTGGTACCTTTGTTACAATTGATGAAACCATATTATTATAGTTATACTATTAAATATAGTCTATAGTTTACATTAGGGTTCACTCTGTCATACAGTTCTGAGTTTTTAAAGTATTTTTATTATGAAACCTAAAATTTCCCATTTTATCCACTTTCAATTATACAATTCAGTGGTGCTGATTACATTTACAATACTGTGCCACATCACCACCACCCATCACCAAAATTTTTCACCACCCCAAACAGCAACTCCATATCAATTAAGCATTAACACCCCACTCCCCACCTCCACCTGTCCCTGGTAACCTGTATTCTAGTTTCTGAATTTATGAATTTGCATATTCTAATTCTTTCATAAAAGTGAGATCATACAATGTTTGTCCTTTTGGGTCTGGCTTATTTCACTCAACATGATGTCTTCAAGGTTCGTTCATACTGTATCATGCATCTGAACTTCATTCCTTTTACAGCTGAATAATAATAATGTGGTATAATAATAATGCCACATTTTGTTTATCTAGTCACTGATTGATGGACACTTGTGTTGCTTCCATTTTCTGACAACTGTGAATAATGCCACTACACACACTGGCGTGCAAATATCTGTTTAACTCCCTGCTTGCAATTCTTTTTAAAATTTTTAAATTCAATGTATTATAGTCCATTACTGACATTATTCATTTAATTTTCAAAGCAACCCAAATTTGACCAATGCAAGCCCCTTTAAACTGTCTCCAGTATGTTTTTTAAAGTATTTTTTTATTTTAAAATATTTTCTCAATTTTTATTTAGAGAACTTGTATGTTTACAGAAGTCATTTTATTTGTCATTACCATGAGGCTTAAATTTAACATCCTAAATCTATAGCAAACACATTTGATTTGACACCAACTTAACTTTGGTAGCATACACATATATTCTTCCTATATCCCTCTGCCTCCCCAACTTTTTGTTGTGCTTTATAAATTATACCTTTATATGTTGTATTCCAAAACCATAAATTTATCATTTTTTTTTGCATTTGTATATTAGAACCTGTAAGAAGTAAAAAGTAGAATTACATACTGTATTAGTTAGGGTTCTCTAGGGAAACAGAATCAACAAGAGATATCTGTAAATATAAGATTTTATATGTGTCTCGTGCAACTGTGGGGATGCACAAGTCCAAATTCTGTAGGGCAGGCAGTGAACTGGCAACTCCAATGAAGGTGTTCAATGAACTCCTCAGGCCACGAACTGGCAACTCTGATGAAGGTTTTCAATGAACTCCTTAGGCAGCGAACTGGCAACTCTGATGAAGGTGTTCAATGAACTCCTCAGGAAATGCTTCGCTGGCTAGCCAAAAAAGAAGTTAAATGCTCTCTCTCTGTTCCTTAAAAGTCTTCAACTGATTGGATTAAATACAGCTGCTTGAATTCTCATTGTGGAAGACACGCCCTTTGTTGATGTAATTAGTTACAGGTGTAGTCAATTGACTGATGATTTAATAAACCAGCCTTCTGGTTTATTAACCAGCCACAAATGTCCTTGCTGTAATGGTTAGGACAGAGCTTGCTTGACCAGACACCTGGACACCATCACCTGGCCAAATTGACACATAAAACTAACCATCACAGTCCATCCCTTGTCAACTTGGCAGTTATATACATTACCTTAACCATACCTTATCTCTAAGTAGACCACAATAACAGACATATATTTTGTCTAACAATACTCAGCTGTCCTGCATACAACCAGAAATGCACTAAATCTCTCCAGAATAGGGTTCAAGTCCTTGGATGATATTGACTCTTAAACTTGATTTCCTTTAACTTAAATACTGCAAAATGAACAATACAGCTTATGTCATATGATAAGGGAATAAGATAGAGAATAAAACAAAGATATTTGCTTTATGGACAAATAAAAACATATTCATAACAAAACAAGGAGGAAATATCCATGCCATCATAGTCCTTGTTTCTGTAACTGATCACGTGGTTGTAGTTCATATTTATTACTACCTTCTTCCACTAACCAGTCCATGTTCCCTTTGCCCTCAGCAAGCACTTCAGCTGGCCATGGTTCTTTGCCTGGTGGGGTGACCCAAACCTTCATTCCTGACGTTTCTTGGCCATTGATAGTCCTGCCTGGATTGGGTTGTTGCAGTTTTCCATTGACTTTAATCACAGGGCATGGTAGTACTAAGAGACACCCTAGGGGATCTCCTATATTCCAGGAAAACTCTTCTTTACCCCCTTCGTTTTGTTGCAGTGCTATTTCCCCTTGATAGTCAGGATCATTCACCCCAGCCTGTACAGTAATCCCCTTCCTTGCCTGTTGATTCAGAGGCATGAGAAGCCCAAAGTGGCCAGGTGGCAGTCTTGACTTCCAGTTCAGTGGAATTATTGTTGTGTCTCCTGGTGGAAGCACTCCTCCTTTTGTAACTAAGGCTTGTAGACCAGCAGAGCTTAAGCTTGCAGGGACAGGAAGGAAAATTTTTCTAGTGAATCACTAGGAGTGATAGTAAGTGGTGCCACTCCTATTACCACCCCTTGATTCCTGGACCCGTGAATACTGGCTATGGGAGAAACAGCCCCATAGAGTGGACACCAATTCACAGCATACACAGCCTCCTGGAGAACACTGCCCCAGCCCTGCAAGATATTGCCACCTAGTTGGTGCCATAATTGAGTCTTCAACAGGCCATTCCACCATTCTATCAAGCCAGCTGCATCTGGATGATGGGGAATATGGTAAGACCAGAGAACTCCATGAGCATGTTCCCATTCCCTCACTTCATTTGTTGTGAAGTGGGTTCCTTGGTCAGAAGCAATGCTATGTGGAATACCATGATGGTGGATAAGGCATTCTGTAAGTCCATGGAAGCATTGCGTGCAGGCAAGGCAAATCCATATCAGGGTATGTGTCTACTCCAGTGAGTATGTGTCTATTGCAGTGAGAACAAATTGCTGCACCTTACATGATGGAAGTGGTCCAATGTAATCAACCTGCCACCAGGTAGCAGGCTGATCACCTCAGGGATTGGTGCCATATTGGGTACCAAGGGTGGGCTTCTGCTGCTGGCAACTTGGGCACTCAGCAGTGGCTGTGGCCAGGTCAGCCTTGGTGAGTGGACGTGCATGTTGCTGAGCCCATGCATAACCTCCATCCCTACCACCATGACCACTTTGTTCATGAGCCCATTGGGCAATGATAGGAGTGGCTGGGGAAAGTGGCTAACTGGTATCCACCGAATGGGTCATCTTATCCACTTGATTGTTAAAATCTTCCTCTGCTGAATTCACTCTCTGGTGAGCATTCACATGGGACACAAATATCGTCATGTTTTTTGCCTACTCAGAAAGGTTTATCCACACACCTCTTCCCCAGACTTCTTTGTCACCAATTTTCCAATCATATTCCTTCCAAGTCCCTGACCATCCAGCTAAACCATTAGCAACAGCCCATGAATCAGTATACAAATACACCTCTGGCCAGCTCTCCTTCCAAGCAAAATGAACAACCAGGTGCACTGCTCAAAGTTCCACCCACTGGGAGGATTTCCCCTCACCACTGTCCTTCAGGGACATCCCAGAAAGGGGCTACAGTGCTGCAGCTGTCCACTTTCAGGTGGTACCTGCATATCATGCAGAACCATCTGTAAACCAGGCCCGAGTCTTCTCTTCCTCAGTCAACTGATTGTAAGGAACTCCCCAAGATGCCATAGCTGTGGGCTGGGAAAGAGAAGGTGAGGTGGAAGGAGTGGGGGCCATGGGCATTTGGGCCACTTCCTCATGTAACTTACTTGTGCCTTCAAGACCTGCTTGAGCCCTATCTCATACATACAATTTCCATTTTATGATGCAGTGCTGCTGTGCATGCCCAACTTTATGGCTTGGTGGGTTGGACAACACCCAGCTCATGATAGGTAACTCAGGTCTCTTAGTAACTTGGTGGCCTGTGGTTAAGTGTTCTGTCTCTACTAGGGCCCAATAGCAGGCCAAAAGCTGTTTCTCAAATGGAGAATAGCTATCTGCAGAGGATGGTAAGGCTTTACTCCAAAATCCTAAGGGCCTGCATTGTGATTCTCCTATAGGAGCCTGCCAAAGTCTCCAAACAGCATCTCTGTTTGCCACTGACACTTCCAGCACCATTGGATCAGCTGGATCATATGGTCCCCATGCCAGAGCAGCTTGCATAGCAGCCTGGACCTGTCATGGAGTCTCCTCTTATTCCTGTCCCCACTCAAAACTAGAAGCTTTTCTGTTCATTTGGTAAATGGGCTGGAATAGCACACTCAAATTAGGAATATTTTGCCTCCAAAATCCAAAGAGACCAACTAGGCATTGTGCCTCTTTTTTGGTCATAGGAGGAGCCAGATGCAACAGCCTATCCTTCACCTTCGAAGGGATAACTCAACATGTCCCACACCACTGGACACCTAGAAATTTTCCTGAGGTGGAAGGCCCCTGTATTTTTATTGGATTTATCTCCCATTCCCTGACATGGAAATACCTTACCAACAAATCAAGAGTAGTTGCTACTTTTTGCTCACTAGATCCAATCAACATGATATTGTCAATATAATGGGCCAGTGTGATGTCTTGTGGGAGGGAGAAATGATCAAGATCCCTGAGGACAATATTATGACACAGGGCTGGAGAGTTGATATACCCCTGAGTATACAGTGACTGTATACTGCTGGCGTTGCCAGCTGAATGCAAACTGTTTCTGGTGGTCCTTACTAACAGCTATTGAGAAAAAAGCATTTGCCATATCAATAGCTGCATACAAGGTAACAGGGGATGTGTTGATTTGCTCAAGCAATGATACCACATCTGGAACAGCAGCTACAATTGGAGTCACCACCTGGTTAAGCTTATGATAATCCACTGTCATCCTCCAAGACCCATCTGTTTTCTGCACAGGCCAAATAGGAGAGTTGAATGGGAATGTGGTGGGAATCACCATCCCTGCATCCAAGTCCTTAAGAGTGGCATTAATCTCTGCAATCCCTCCAGGAATCCAGTATTGCTTCTGGTTTACTATTTTGCTAGGCAGGGGCAGTTCCAGTGGCTTCCACTTGGCCTTTCCTACTATAATAGCCCTCACTCCATGAGTCAGGGAACCAGTGTGAGGATTCTGCCAGTTGCTGAGTATATCTATTCCAATTATGCCTTCTGGAACTGGGGAAATAACCACAGAATGGGTCCAGGGACCCAATGGGCCCACTGTGAGATGGACCTCAGCTAAAACTCTGTCAATCATGTGACCTCCATAAGCCCCAACTCTGACTGGTGGACCAGAGTGATGTTTTGGGTCTCCTGGAATTAATGTCACTTCTGAACCAGTGTCTAATAATCCCTAAAATATCTGATTTCCTTTCCCCCAATGCACAGTTACCCTGGTAAAAGGCCATAGGTCCCCCTGGGGAAGGCTGGGAGGAAGATTAATAGTACAAATTTTTGGCAGTGTAACAGGGTCCTTCCCCAAGGGTACCCAGCCCTCCCCTCATTCAAGGGGCTCTGGGTTTGTAAACTGTCTCAAGTCTGGGAATTGATTAAGGGGCCATGACTCTCTGTTTTTGTAATTCAAGGTAGACTTTTGATCACTTGACCTAGAATTCTGCTTATACAGCTCAAACAAGAATTTAGTTGACTGCCCATCTATTTTTCTGCTAGGTACTCCATGATCTACTAGCCAACTCCATAAGTCTCTGTGAGTCAGATTATTTAGACTGCTGCTTTTAGCCTGTTTTCCATTGTGGTAGCCACACACACCTTGTCTTTGGTGATTAACTGTTGCCACGTGGCTTCTGCTGACTCAGAATCTGATTATCCCCTTGTGTTTAAGGATTCCAGCTCAGTGACAGCAGTTCCCACAGTAATATCTTACCTACAGAGAAGGGTGACTGCAGAGCTCTTCAGGGATGATGGAGCTAGTCTCACAAATTTATTCCTCACAGTCCTTGTAAAAGGTGTGTCCTCTGGACATTCCAGGGGTGCGTGAGCAGGTCTTCCGTGATAAATTCACTCTGACATTCCAATCTCTCTAAGCTTTTGAATCCCCTCCTCTACATTATTCCAGGGCAGTTCTAGCATTTCAATCTCAGGTAATGTCAGCTGCCTTTTGATTCATGTTTCAGCCAACCATCCAAACAAACTGTTAACACCCTTTCTAACCTCTTGAGCTACAACATTGAATGGAGAATCTCTCCTTAGTGGGCCCATATCAATAAATTCCACCTGATCCAACTTTATAGTCCTTCCACCATTATCCCACACCCTCAATATCCATTCCCACACACATTACCCTGATTTCTGTCTATATAAATTGGAAATCTCATGCAGTTCTTTTGGAGTATAGCATACTTCCTCATGGGTCACTACTTTGTACCTCACCCTTCAGGACCTGTTGGGACATTAGTCTAGTTATAGGTCTTGAAGCAAAGACTGGTGGTGGGGGTGGGTCATGAAAAGAATTAGAAGTATCCCTCAAGCCATTTACTTCAGGACATTCCATTGCAGTTTCATCTTGTGAAACAGGATTAATCTCTCCAGATAGAGGAGTGAGGGCTGCTTTCTCAGGAGAGGTGATTATAGGTTTAGCAGGCACTGAAGTGTTAATCTCTTTAGGGGAGGTCAGATGGTAGTCTCCTCAGGGAAGACTGGAGGTTGGGAAGCTGTTTCCTCAAAGCAAGCTGGATGTTGGGTAGCTGTTTTTTCAGGGAAGACTGTAGGTGTGGGGGCTGTTTCCTCAGGGCAAACCACTACAGGTATATCTAACAAAGACTCAGCAGAATCCAGGGTTCCAATGTCCTCACTGCCATTATTATCAATCCATATGTCCCCATCCCAAGTTTCAGGATCCCATTATTTTCCAATCAATGCCTTTACTTTAGTAGTGGACACCCCGAGAGGTTGAAATTTTATTTTACATTGTAAATCTGCTACTTGCACAATGAAACTCTGGATCTGGTTTTCAGAAATCTCAAGTCTGTGGCCACAGGAAATAAGATTTTCTTTCAGAGCACACATAGAAACCTTTACATCTGTCATACAGTGCTTAAGTTTCAAATTTGAAGCCTTTAGCTCATCCCTTTCTCTTATAACTTTATCCAGCATATCTAAGAGCAACCAGCCAACATCATTATACCTCTTAACTCTGCAAAACTCCGTTAAGGTGTCAAAAACACTGTCACCCAGAGCCTTGCTTCATACAGGAGTATGATTAAGAGAATTAAATGGTGATATTTTTGTATCTCCATTGTCAACTCATGCCATGGACTGTCAGTACCATCTTGATTATTGGAAATGGAGTTGTTCTAGTTTGCTAATGCTGCGGAATACAAAACAACAGAGATGGATTGGCTTTTATAAAAAGGGGATTTATTTGGCTACACAGTTACAGTCTTAAGGCCATAAAGTGTCCAAGGTAACACATCAGTAATCGGGTACTTTCACTGGAGGATGGCTGATGGCGTCCGGAAAACCTCTGTTAGCTGGGAGGGCACGTGGCTGGTGTCTGCTCCAAAGTTCTGGTTTCAAAATGGCTTTCTCCCAGGACGTTACTCTCTAGCAAGCTTGCTCCTCTTCAAAACGTCACTCACAGCTGCACTGAGTTCCTTCTCTTTGAGTCAGCTCATTTATATGACTCCACTGATCAAGGCCCACCCTGAATGGGTGGGGCCACGCCTCCATGGAAATATCCCATCAGTTATCATCTACAGTTGGGTGGGGCACATCTCCATGCAAACAACCTAATCCAAATGTTCCAACTTAATCTCCACTATTATGTCTGTCCCACAAGATTGCATCAAAGAATATGGCTTTTCTGGGGGACATAATACATTCAAATCGGCACATTCCACCCCCTGGACCCCAGAAAAACATATTCTTTCCAAATACAAAATACATTCATCCCACAATACCACAGAAACTTAAATCATTTTAGTAACAATAGTTAAGTACAAGATCCTATCAAAATCAATTACAGGCGTGGTGAGTCCTAAGGCATAATTCTCCTTTAGCTTTGGATCTGTGGACTTAGAACAAGTTATATGCTTCCAATATACAAAGGAGGGACATTCATAGGATAAACATTCCCATTGCCATAAGGAAAAACTGAAAAGAAAACAGGGTTCACAGGACCAAAACAGTTCCTAAAACCTGCAGGACAAACTCCATTAGATTTCAAAGTCTGAGAGTCATTTACAGAACGATGTTGCATCCTTGGGGCTTGAGAGAGCGGGAGTCTAACCCTTCCTAAGGGCCTTTCTGGCAGCCCTTTCCTCTCCAAATGCTTAGGTGAGTGCTCCAACATATCCACACATTGGGGAGACCACCTTCTAGGCCCCATCCTCCTCAAACATCGGGGCAGCTCCCGGATTCCCTTCCATCTCTGGGGCACATGCTCAACCCCTTCAGAACAGTGTGGTGGCAGCCAGGCTCTCCCCAATTCCCTGGAAATGTGCTCAACCCTCTTTTGGGACCTGAGGTGGCAAAACTCTTCCAGAGCATCGAGGCGGAAAGCCCGCCCTCAACCTCCAGGGCAAACTCACCCTTTCCATGCGTGTGGGCTGCTCCGCTCTCCCAGCCCGAGACCTCTTGACTCCAGACCTCAACCTCCATGGCTCTGTCTTTGAAGAAATTTTTCCTTCAGTTTGTTCCTTGTCTGTCTCCTCCAGTCCAGACTGGTAACGGCTCTGTCTGTAAAGATCTTGCAAAAATTCTGTTGGCTTCGCATGAAGCATGTAGGGGTCAAAGCCATCAGACAATAGGACTTTCCACATATCCTTTCTGGATAATTCCATCTCCAATCTTGGCTTGTACTGAAATGGTGGCTGGGTTCCATGTTTGGTTACATCCTCATGTTGGGCTGTAGCTTCTGGGATTCCACCCGCTGGAAGCTTGTAATTTTCCAAGCCATCAGCTTCTGGTTTCTTTGAACCCAAGAGTTCAGTTCTAAGTTTCTCTCTCTCTGCTCGCATTTTACTATAAGCTGCAAGAAGAAGCCAGGGTACCTCCTCCACATGTAGTCTGGAGATCTCCTCAGCTAAGTATTCCAGGTTGTCACTTTCAAATTCTTCCTTCCATCTGACATGAGGATTCAATTTTGCCAAATTCTCTGCCACTTTAAAACAAGAATCGCCTTTCTTCCAGTTTGCAACAACACATTCATCATTTTGGTTCAAGGCCTCGTCAGAAGTACCTTTAGAGTCCATATTTCCACAAACAGTCTCTTCAAAGCATTTTAGGCCTTTTCTAACAAACTCCTCACAATTCTTCCAGAATCTTCCCCTTATCCATTTGAGAAGCCGTTCCAACATGTTTGGTATTTGCAAACTCAGCAGCACCAGCACCCCACTTCTCTGGTACCAAAATCTGTTCTAGTTTGCTAATGCTGCAGAATGCAAAACACCAGAGATGGATTGGCTTTTATAAAAAGGGGGTTTATTTGGCTACACAGTTACAGTCTTAAGGCCATAAAGTGTCCAAGGTAACACATCAGTAATCGGGTACCTTCACTAGAGGATGACCGATGGCGTCCGGAAAACCTCTGTTAGCTGGGAGGGCACGTGGCTGGTGTCTGCTCCAAAGTTCTGGTTTCAAAATGGCTTTCTCCCAGGACATCACTCTCCAGCAAGCTTGCTCCTCTTCAAAACATCACTCACAGCTGCACTGAGTTCCTTCTCTTTGAGTCAGCTCATTTATATGGCTCCACTGATCAAGGCCCACCCTGAATGGGTGGGGCCATGCCTCCATGGGAATATCCCATCAGTTATCATCTACAGTTGGGTGGGGCGCATCTCCATGCAAACAACCTAATCCAAACGTTCCAACTTAATCCCCACTATTATGTCTGCCCCACAAGATTGCATCAAAGAATATGGCTTTTTCTGGGGGACATAATACATTCAAACCAGCACAGGAGTCATTAGTGCCTTTGAATCTAACCAGAGTAGAAAACCAGTTGTAAAAGCCCATTTTAAGATTCTGTTTCTCAAGAACCACTCCTGGAACCAAGCTGTATTAATTAGGGTTCTCTAGGGAAACAGAATCAGCAAGAGATATCTGTAAATATAAGATTTTATAAAAGTGTCTCATGCAACTGTGGGGATTCACAAGTCCAAATTCTGTAGGGCAGGCAGCAAACTGGTAACTCTGATGAAGGTGGTCGACAAACTCCTTAGACAGTGAACTGGAAACTCTGATGAAGGTGTTTGATGAACTCCTCGGGAAACACTTCGCTGGCTAGGTGAAGAAGAAGTGAAGGTCCCCTCTCTGTCGTCCTTAAAAGTCTTCAGCTGATTGGATTAAATCCAGCTGATTGAATTCTCTCATTGTGGAAGACACACCCTTCATTGATGTAATCAGTCACAGGTGCAGTCAATTGACTGATGATTTAATAAACCAGCCTTCTTGTTTATTAACCAGTCACAAATGTCTTTGCAATAATAGTTGGGACAGTGCTTGCTTGACCAGACACCTGGACACCATCACCTGGCCAAGCTGACACATAAACCTAACCATCACACATACTAAAAAATACAATATAATGGTACTGGCATTTATAATTTCCCATAGGGTTACCTTTACTAGAGGTCTTTCTTTTTTTTTTTTTTTTTGAATCTACAGATTTTATTGAGATATATTCACATACTATATATTCCATCCAAAGTATACAATCAATGTCTCACAGCATCCTCACTTAGTTGTGCAATCATCATCACATTCAATTTTAGAAAATTTTCATTGGAGGTCTTTATTTTTTATGCCTTTTGATCTACTGTCTAGTGTCCTTTCCTTTCACTTTGAAAGACTCCCTTTTAGCATTGGTTGAAGGGCAGATCTAGTGGTGACAAATTCCCTCAGCTTTTGTTTATCTGGGAATGCTTAATCTCTACCTCATTTTTGAAAGACCGTCTCACTGGATATAAAATTCTTGGTTGGCAATTGTTTTCTTTCAGCATTCTAAGTATGTTGTCCCATTGCCTTCTTGCCTCCTTGGCTTCAGATGAAAAATCAGTACTTAATTTTATTGGGGCTCTCTTCTATATAACACATTGCTTTTCTCTTGCAGCTTTCAGAATGACAGTTGGATTACTATCTGTGTGGGGTAGTTCTCTTTGAGTTTATCCTGTTTGGGGTTCATTGTGCTTCTTGGATGTACATATTCATATCTTTCATTAAATTTGGGGAGTTTTCTGCCATTATTTCTTTGAATATTCCCTCTGCCTCTTTCTCATTCATCTCCTTCTGGGACTCCCATAATGTATATATTAACACACATGATGGTGTCCCACAGGTCTCTTAGGCTCTGTTCACTTTTTAAAAATTCTTTTTCCTTTCTGCTCCTCAGCCTGCATAATTTCAATTGTCTTGTCTTTGAAATCACTGATTCTTTCTTCTGCCAGCTCTGATCTGCTGTCGAAATCCTCTAGGGCATTTTTTTAGAGAAGTTGTGGGTTTACAGAACAATCATGCATAAAATACAGGATTCCCATACACCACCACACAACCAACACATTGCATTGTTGTAGAATATTTATTATAGTTGATGGTAGCACATTTTTATCATTGTACTATTAATAGTTGTACTTAAAAAGCCCATGTTTTTGTAGTGTAGTTCCATGGATTCTTTTAAAAATTTTTATTCTGTTAACATATAAAAATCTAACATTTCCCCTTTTAATCACATTCAGATATATATTTCAGTGCTGTTAATTGCATTCACAATGTTGTTCCACCATCACACCATCTGTTACTAAAACATTGCCATCATTACAAATAGGAACCATACATTTTAATCCTTAACTTCCCATTCCCCATCCCCACCCCACCCCTAGTAACCTATATTCTAGATTCTGACTCTGTGAGTTTGCTTATTCTAATTGTTTCAAGTCAGCAAGACCATACAATAGTTCTCCTTTTGTGTTTGGTTTATTTCACTCAACATGATGTCTTCAGGGTTCATCCATGTTGTCACATGTATCAGAACTCCATTCCTTTTTATGGCTGAATAATATTCCATTGTGTGTATGTTCCACATTTTATTTATCCATTCATTGGTTAATGGATACTTGAGTTACTTCCATCTTTTGGCAATTGTGAATAATGCTGCTGTGAACATTGGTGTGCATATATCTGTTTAAGTCCCTGCTTTCAATTCTTTTGGGCATATACAGAGCAGTAGAATTTCTGGGTCATATGATATTTCTATACCTAGCTTTCTGAGAAACTGCCAAACTGTCTTCCACAGCAGCTGCACCATTTGACATTGCCACCAGCAATGAATGAGTGCTCATATCTGTCTGTATACTTATCCTCTCCAACACTTGTTATTTTCCATTTTTTAAAAATAGCAGCCATTCTAATGGGTGTGAAATGGTATCTCATTGTGGTTTTGATTTGTACTTCCCTGATGGCTAATTATGTTGAGCATCTTTTCATGTACTTTCTGGCCATTTGTATATCTTCTTTGGAGAGATGTCTATTCAAGACTTTTGCCCATTTTTTAAATTGAGTTTTTTATTTTTATGTTCTTAAGTTGAAGGATTTAAATAATATATTCTGGATATTAAACCCTTATTGGATATGTAGTTTCCAAATATTTTTTCTCTTTGAATAGGTTGTCATTTTACTTTATGATAAAGTCTTTTGAGGTTCAAAAGTTTTTAATTTTGATGAGGTGTCATTTATCTATTTTTTCATTGTTACTTGTTGTGCCGGTTTGAGTGTATTGTGTCCCCCAAGTGCCATTATCTTTGTGGTCTTGTGTGGGGCAGACGTTTTTGGTGCTGGTTAGATTTGCTTGGAATGTGCCCCACTCAGCTGTGGGTAATGATCATTTTGATGAGATGTTCCCATGGAGGCATGGCCCCACCCATTTGGGGTGGGCCTTGATCAGTGGAGCTATATAAATGAGCTGACTCAGAGAGAGGAGACTGAGTGCAGCTGGGAGTGATGTTTTGAAGAGGAGCAAGCTTGCTAGAGAGGAATGTCCTGGGAGAAAGCCGTTTTGAGGCCGGAGCTTTGGAGCAGACGCCAGCTGCCTTCCTAGCTAGCAGAGGTTTTCCGGATGCCATTGGCCATCCTCCGGTGAAGGTACCCGATTGTTGAGGTGTTACCTTGGACGCTTTGTGGCCTTAAGACTGTAACTGTGTAGTGAAATAAACCCCCGTTTTATAAAAGCCTATCCATCTCTGGTGTTTTGCATTCTGCAGCATTAGCAAACTAGGACAGATTTTGGTACCAGGAGTGGGGTGCTTTTGCTGCTGAGTCTGCAAATACCAAACATGTTGGAATGGCTTTTCAAATGGATAAGGGGAAGATTCTGGAAGAATTGTGAGGAGCTTGATAGAAAAGGCCAAAACTGCTTTAAAGAGACTGTTTGTGGAAATATGGAGTCTAAAGATACTTCTGATGAGGACTTGAGCAGAAATGATGAATGTGTTGTTGCAAACTGGAAGAAAGGCGATCCTTGTTTTAAAGTGGCACAGAATTTGGCAAAATTGAGTCCTGGTGTCAGATGGAAGGAAGAATTTGAAAGCAACAACCTGGAATACTTAGCTGAGGAGATCTCCAGACTACATGTGGAGGAGATACCCTGGCTTCTCCTTGCAGCTTATAGTAAAATGTGAGCGGAGAGAGATAAACTTAGAACTGAACTCTTGGGTTCAAAGAGACCAGAAGCTGATCGCTTGGAAAATTACGAGCTTCCAGGGGGTGGAATCCCAGAAGCTACAGCCCAACGTGAGGATGTAACCAAACATGGAACCCAGCCACCATTTCAGTACAAGCCAAGATTGGAGATGGAATTATCCCGAAAGGATTTGTGGAAAGTCCTATTGTCTAATGGCTTTGACCCCTGTGTGCTTCATGCAAAGCCGACAGAATTTTTGCGAGATCTTTACAGACAGAGCCATTGCCGGTCTGGACTGGAGGAGACAGACAAGGAAAAAATTAAAGGAAAAATTTCTTCAAAGATAGAGCCATGGAGGTTGAGGTCTGGAGTCAAGAGGTCTCGGCCTGGGAGAGCGGAGCAGCCCACATGCATGGAAAGGGTGAGTTTGCCCTGGAGGTCGAGGGCGGGCCTTCCGCCTCATTGCTCAGGAAATGTCCTGCCACCCCAAGCCCCAAAGAGGGTGGAGCACATTCCCAGGGAATTGGGGAGAGCCTGGCTGCTACCCCACTGTTCTGAAGGGGTTGAGCGTGTGCCCCGGAGATGGAAAGGAATCCGGGAGCTGCCCCAATGTTTGAGGAGGGTGGGGCCAAGAAGGTGGTCTCCCCAATGTGTGGATATGTTGGAGAACTCACCCAAGCGTTTGGAGAGGAAACAGCTGCCAGAAAGGCCCTTGGGAAGGGTTAGACTCCCGCTCTCTCAAGCCCCAAGGATGCAACGTTGCTCTGTTAATGACTCTCAGACTTTGAAATCTAATGGAGTTTGTCCTGCAGGTTTTAGGAACTGTTTTGCTCCTGTTAACCCTGTTTTCCTTACTGTTTCTCCTTATGGCAATGGGAATGTTTATCCTATGAATGTCTCTCCTTTGTATATTGGGAGCACATAACTTGTTCTAAGTTCACAGATCCACAGCTAAAGAGTAATTATGCCTTAGGACTGACCACGCCTAAATTGATTTTGATGGGATTTTGTGCTTAACTATTGTTACTGAAATGGTTTAAGTTTTTGTGATACTGTGATGAAATGAATGTATTTTGTATTTGGAAAGATAGTGTCATTTTGGGGTCCAGGGGGTGGAATGTGCTGGTTTGAGTGTATTGTGTCCCCCAAATGCCATTATCTTTGTGGTCTTGTGTGGGGCAGACGTTTTTGGTGCTGGTTAGATTTGCTTGGAATGTGCCCCACTCAGCTATGGGTAATGATCATTTTGATGAGATGTTCCCATGGAGGCATGGCCCCACCCATTCGGTGTGGGCCTTGATCAGTGGAGCTATATAAATGAGCTGACTCAGAGAGAGGAGACTAACTGAGTGCAGCTGGGAGTGATGTTTTGAAGAGGAGCAAGCTTGCTAGAGAGGAACGTCCTGGGAGAAAGCCGTTTTGAGGCTGGAGCTTTGGAGCAGATGCCAGCTGCCTTCCTAGCTAGCGGAGGTTTTCCGGACGCCATTGGCCATCCTCCGGTGAAGGTACCCGATTGCTGAGGTGTTACCTTGGACGCTTTGTGGCCTTAAGACTGTAACTGTGTAGTGAAATAAACCCCCGTTTTATAAAAGCCTATCCATCTCTGGTGTTTTGCATTCTGCAGCATTAGCAAACTAGGACACTTGTGCTTTGAGTGTGAAGTCTAAGAAGCCATTGTCTAACACAAGGTCCTGATGATGCTTCCCTATGTTTTCTTCTAGGAATTTGATATTTCTACCTCTTATATTTAGGTCTTTGCTCCATTTTGAGTTGATTTTTGTATATGGTGTGCAAATGGGGATCAAACTTTCCTAGCATCATTTATTGAAGAGACTATTCTTTCCCACTTGAGTGGTCTTTGGCCCCTTGTCAAAAATCAGTTGACCGTTGTGGTGGTTTGGAGTTGTATGTACCCCAGAGAAGTATGTTCTTCTTTTTTTTTTGCCTTTTTTTCCTCCCATTTTTCTACTCATTCATCCATACACTGGACAAAGGGGAGTGTGGTCCATATCGCTTTCCCAATTACATTGTCACCCCTCATAAACTACATTTGTATGCAATCATCTTCAAGATTCATGGGTTCTGGGTTGTAGTTTGATAGTTTCAGGTATTTACTGCTAGCTATTCCAATTCATTAGAACCTGAAAAGGGTTGTCTATATTGTGCATAAGAGTGCCCACCCGAGTGACCTCTCAGCTCCTTTTGGAATCTCTCTGCCACTGAAGCTTATTTCATTTCCTTTCACATCCTCCTTTTGGTCAAGAAGGTGTTCTCCATCCCATGATGCCAGGTCTAGATTCCTTCTGTGTTGCCAGGGAAATTTACTCCCCTGGGTGTCAAATCCCACGTAGTGGGGAGGGCAGTGATTTCACCTGCCAAGTTGGCTTAGCTAGAGAGAGAGGGCCACATCTGAGCAACAAAGAGGCATTCAGGAGGAGGCTCTTAGGCACAATTATAGGCAGTCCTAGCCTCTCCTTTGCAGCAACAGTCTTGCCAAGGGCAAGTCCCGTGGTAGAGGGCTCAGCCCATCAAACCACCAGTCCCCTATGTCTGTGAGCACATCAGCAACCATCAAGGTGTGGAAGCCCAACACCCCTGCACTCTCCACCAGCCCCTCAAGGGGGCACTGCATACTTCCCTCACTGTTCTTTCCCTTTTTTCCAATTAACTCTCCTTTTTTTAAAAATTAACTATATCAAGAAAAAATTCTTTTTAAAAAGATATACAGTAAAAAAACATTTCAAACAAACCATAACAAGGTAGTAAGAAACCTTACTCCCTAAAATAACTACTTTACTTCCAACATGTTCTTACTCTACCCCCAAAAAATAACCTAATACAGCAACATTTCTGTGAACTTGTTCCTACCATACCCATCAGAAATTAACAAAGCATAGTCTTTCTGGGCATTCCCAGAATGTTAAATTTACCCACAATAGCTTATCTGTTCTTATTGGGTTGTTGTTCCCCCTTCATTAATTGCTCTCTATCGCTAGTTCCCCTACATTCTACATTATAAACCATTTATTTTAGGAGTTTGTTGTTTAACCTCCAGGTGCTTGTGAATTCTCAGTCTCTGATGGTTATTGACTTCTAATTGTTTTCCATTGTGGTCAGAGAGTGTGCTTTGAATAATTTCAATTTTTTTAAAGTTATTGAGGCTTGTTTTATGTCCCAGCATATGGTCTATTCTGGAGAAAGTTCTGTGATCACTAGAGAAGAATGTGTATCCTGGTGATTTGGGATGTAATGTTCTATATGTGTCTGTTAAATCCAATTCATTTATCAGATTGTTTAGGTTTTCAACTTCCTTATTGGTCTTCTGTCTGGTTGATCTATCTATAGGAGAGAGTAATGTGTTGAAGTCTCCCACAATTATTGTGGAAACATTCATTTCTTCCTTTAGTTTTGCCAGTGTTTGTCTCATGTATTTTGTGGCACCATGATTGGGTTCATAAACATTTATGATTGTTATTTCTTCTTCTTGAATTGCCCCTTTTATTAGTATGTAGTGACCTTTTTTGTCTCTCCTAACATCCTTGCATTTAAAGTCTATTTTATCTGAGGTTAATATTGCTACACCTGCTTTCTTTTGGCTGTAGCTTGCATGAAATATTTTTTACCATCCTTTCACTTTTAATTTCTTTGTGTCCCTGTGTCTAAGATGAGTCTCTTGTATGCAACATATTGATGGTTCATATTTTTTGATCCATTCTGCCAATCTATGTCTTTTAATTGGGGAGTTTAATCCATTTATATTCAACTTTATTACTGTGAAGGCATTTCTTGAATCAGCCATCCTATCCTTTGGTTTATGTTTATCAGATATATTTTTTCCCTCTCTCTCTTATTGTCTTTTAATGAACCAATATTGAATTTCTTTAGTAATGAACCTTTCTCCATATCTCTCTCTCCTTTCTTTGCTTCTCTGTTGGTAGGGCTCCCTTTAGTATCTGAAGTAGGGCAGGTCTTTTATTAGCAAAATCTCTCAGTATTTGTTTGTGAAAAATTTAAGCTCTCCCTCAAATTTGAAGGAGAGCTTTGCTGGATAAAGTATTCTTGGTTGGCAATTTTTCTCTCTCAGAATTTTAAATATGTCATGCCACTGCCTTCTTGCCTCCATGGTGACCGCTGAGTAGTCACTACTTAGTCTTATGTTGTTTCCCTTGTATGTGGTGAATTGCTTTTCTCTTGCTGCTTTCAGAACTTGCTCCTTCTCTTCAGTATTTGACAGTTGGATCAGAATATGTCTTGGAGTGGGTTTATTTAGATTTATTCTATTTGGAGTTCACTGGGCATTTATGCTTTGTGTATTTATATTGTGTAGAAGGTTTGGGAAGTTTTCCTGAGCAATTTCTTTGAATACTCTTTCTAGACCTTTACCCTTCTCTTCCCCTTCTCGGACACCAATGAGTCTTAAATTTGGATGTTTTATTTTATCTATCATATCCCTGAGATCCGTTTTTATTTCTGTGATTTTTTTCCCCATTCTTTCTTTTGTTCTTTCATTTTCCATTCTGTGGTCCTCAAGGTTGCTGACTCATTGTTCAGCTTCCTCTAGTCTTGTACTATGAGTATCCAGAATCTTTTTAATTTGGTTAAAAGTTTCTTTTATTTCCATAAGATCATCTATTTTTTTATTTACTCTTGCAATGTCTTCTTTATGCTCTTCCAGGGTCTTCTTCATGTCCTTTATATCCTGTACCATGCTCTTCTTCATGTCCTTTATATCCTGTGCTGTGCTCTTCTTCATGTCCTTTATATCCAGTGCCATGGTCTCGTTGTTTGTCTTTAGTTCTTTGATTAATTGCTCCAAGTACTGTGTCTCCTCTGACCTTTTGATTTGGGTGTTTGAGTTTGGGTTATCCATATCATCTGGTTTTTTCATATGCTTTAAAATTTTCTGTTGTTTTTGGCCTCTTGGCATTTGTTTTACTTGATAGGGTTCTTTTAGGATATGTAGGATTATTCAAAGACTAATCTCTAATTTGTCAGATCTACAGCTTGGTGGCATACACTTTCTCTTACCAGCAGATGGCGTCCGCAAATCACTTATTCCCCTCAAGCCAGTTCTCCCAAACTTTGTCTTTGTGGTTTGTGGGGGTTTGATTCTTGTGGGGTCCAATTGGTGCACCAAGTTTGGTGTGTTGATGGTGCTGTCCACCCTGAATGTGGGGCATGTGTCTGAGCAGTTAGGGAGGGAAGGCAGCTTTAATAATCAGACCTCTAAGGTGTTCCTGGAGATTTAAGGCTGTTGCAAGAGTCTAAACCTTCATTTCAGTCTCGCCCCAGATTCTCTCTGCTGCTGACCCACAAGTCCTTGGTATTGGCATATGGCCCCTGGGATTTCCAAGTGGGTCCCTCTTCTAAGCCGTGCCCCTGTTTGCTTCCTTTTTGAAATTTCTTTCTCTTTATTTTATTGAGTTTCCCATGTTGTTCACTCATTATTGTCCTGATATCCTTTAGTTCTTTCTCTGTGTTTTCCTTTATATCCTCAAGCATATCAAGCATCATTTTTCAAAAAGTGTTTTGAATATTCAAAGTCTGGTCTTCTTTGCTGATGGTGTCTGGATTTTTATCTTGTTCCTTTGGATGGACCATCATTCTTGTTTCTTTGCTTGTGTTATAATCTTTTTTTGCACATTGTGCATTTAATATTTTAAAGTGTTTACTCTGGAGCTTAATCCATGAGTTGTCTGTTCTTTAAGCTTGTATTTAGCTAGTGATATGACAAAGATTTTCTTGAATGCTAACAAAAGCAAACAAACCAACCAAAAACAACACCTTTCATAGTCTTTGTAAATTGGCTCTGTGTTGACAGGTGCTCTCCTTCAGAGTTTAGCCCTCCTACAAGAAGATCAACCCAAGGCGAATGTGAAGTGCAGGGTCCTCTCCTTTTCTGAGTCTGTGTCTTTTCCTGGGCTTGTGCTTACCCACATCCTTAATTCCTCTGTTTACAGGAATTCAAATGTCCCCTCCACTCCCTATAAAGTAGACTTTCTCCCCCTCCTGGGTGCTTTGTTGTATAAATTAAAGCAGATGATCCTTTGCCCCAGACCACTTTGACTTAATTGTGTCCAACACTGCTTTAGCTGTCTGAGAATCACTTCTGCCTGTGAAGCAAGTTCTGGGAGGATAAGCTTGAGAAGTTTCCTGGTTCAGTCTTTCAGGCTGCCACCCAATATATTGACAGGGACATACAGGCACCCCAGTATGCACATAGGGGTTACCCTACTCCTTCCAGAACAGAGCCAGTACTCAATGGAAACACAGGCTGGCTCCATGCCTCATCGGGGTGGGGTGGGCCCAGCAAGGGCACTATGATCTTCTACCAGTTTAAAATCTGTGTTTTCTTGATTTAGCACTCACCTAGGTACTGCAGCCTTTTAACTGTTTTCTGAAGTTTTAAGGAAGATAGCTTGCTAGTTTTTACAAGTTGTTCAACAATTCTGTTGGGTAATGGTAATCTGAAGCATCTTATGGCACCATCTTGGTCTGACTTAATTGTTTCTTACACTGCTTAACTATCAGCAAGTTGCTTCTGCCTGTAGGGTAAGTCCTGGGAGGGTGAGGCAGATATGAGTTTCCCGGTTCAGTTTTCAGGCTGCCACCTGAAAGATTGGCATGAACATACGGGCACCTCAGTATGTGCATAGAAGTTACTCTGCTCCCTCTGGAACAGGGCCAGGGACCCACAATGGAAGTGCAGTCTGATTCCATATATACTGGGGAGGGGCTTGGGAAGTGGGCAGCAAGGATGCCATGAGCTTCTCCTACCATTTTTTTTTTTTTTTTGGCTTTTATAAAAGGGGTTTATTTGGTTACACAGTTACAGTCTCAAGGCCATAAAGTATCCAAGGTAAGGCATCTACAGTAGGGTACCTTCACTGGAGAAAGGCAATTGGCATCTGGAAAACCTCTGTTAGCTGGGAAGGCACATGGCTGGTATCTGCTTGCTCCCACGTTATGTTTCAAAATGGCTTTCTCCAAAATATTGCTCTTGGGGCATTTTGTCCTCTCTTAGCTGTAGCTCCTCTTCAAAATGTCACTCTCAGTTGCTCTCCAAAATGTCACTCTGTTGTTCTCCAAAATGTCACTCTTAGCTGCTCTGAGCTCCTTCTGGTGTGAACTCCTTTATACACCTCCAGTGATCCAATTAACACCCACCCTGAATGGGTGGGGTAACACCTCCATGGAAGTTATCCAGTCAAACATTTCACTCACAGTTGATTGAGTCACATCTCCATGGAAACACTCAATCAAAGGATTCCAATCTAAATAACACTAATACATCTACCCCCATAAGATTGCATCAAATAACATGGCGTTTTCTGGGGGACATAATATATACAAACCGGTACAGTCCCCAACACTCCTCCTAATCAATGCTCTCCCATGGGCAGGGCTTGACCTCTGGGTCCCCAGCTCTTCCAGCAGTAAGTCATTCAGTTCTCTTATAACAGTGGGCCCTAGCCCCAGATAGCTTGATTTAGTGGTATGGGACAGAGCTTGGAAACTAAATGTTTAATAACTTCCCTAGGTGACTCAGATGCAGAAGGTACCCGGACCATCTATTGAGAAACACTGGCCTCAAAACTTTTCCAGGTCAAGGGCTAAACCATGGTGATTCTCTGACACTCTCCTCCCCTTCCCAGCTCTGCTCCTCTATAAACATTGAGAGCTTAGAGCCTGTCAGGGTTGGCAGCATCCAGATCCCAGAAGTACCAACAACCATAGTGGCAAACCATTCCCAGTGCACCCCAAAAGGACCAAAGAGCCATCTGACTTTGGAAATGGGTGTGTCCCTTCCTCCTATTTTTATTTCAATTCCATCATTAAAGAGAGAATGGTGCTTAGTCCTAGAGGGAGATGAGCATCTCCTGTCCTTAAGTTGCTGGCAGTCAGGTAGGAGAAACAAGTCTGTAACACAGGGAAGAACCTGATCAGGCTTTGAATCAACTACAGTTAGGAGAATGGAGAAGGAATCCTCCCTTCCAACTGGAAAATCTATGAAGATTTCTTGGAGGAGGTGGCATTTGATCAGGCCTTGGAGGGTGAGTTGGAAAAGATGGGGAGAAGGGTGCTACAGGCAAAGGGTTCAGTGTGAGCAATGGCTGGAGGTAAAAAATACTTGGACTGTTTAGGAATTGGCAAAGCAGGAGGATAGGAGAGTTCCCTGGTGATGAAATGGGCCAACTAAGGAAACAGAGTCCCAGAGAGGTGATGTCATTTCTTCAAGGAGATACATAAAGAATTGCACTAGAGCAGCCTTAAGGTTTGGCTCACCTACCCAGCACTTCCAGGTGGCATCCATGCTGGCCATAACAGGGAACATCTGGACTTACTTCTATGCTTTGCAGGACCCTCTTTCTTGCTGAGCCTCTCTGGCTGGGTCCTCTGGCTGATTAGGGGTTACTGCTGTCTACTTTTTGGGGCTTTAATGTCTACACTATGCACAAGGTCACTCCACAAGTGAACATATTAGGGCTCCCATTAGGTCCCCACACTTTGGCTAATGACTTATGTCACACTGTCCTAGCTGCTTGTCCTGTTGCCTTCCTCTTATGAGAGCAGGGACAGTATCCGGTCCATCTCTGCAACCCCAGAGCAACACAGACTTGCACATAAAAGATGTTCATTTGAGAGCCTACTGAATGAATACATGTGGTAAAAGGGAAATCCTTCCCAGACTGGACCTCTACAGCCCATGATTCTGGCTCCTATCCCACTGTGTCCTAGCAGTGTAACCACCTCTCTGCCCCTCAGTTTGCCAATCTGTATAATGGAGAGAATAATTGCCACCCATTCAGCCTACCTCTCAGGGCTGTTGGGAGAACCAAATGATACAACAGCTGGACGCTTGTTGAATGACAAATTGTTAGGATAGGTTTAGGTTCCCCAGTGCTGCTTAAAGAAAAATCTTTTTTTGTTGACTGTGTTTCTCCTTTGGTAGGGGAGCTATGAGTAAAGGTTTATACACGAAGAGGCCGACAGTACTCATGTCTTCAAAAAATGTGTGTTTCTTTTTTAAGTATCCTTTGCTAGCACTGCAAGAGAAACCGAAGAACAAAAAAATTCAACTCAAGCACATCTGAGAGCCATAGGTTCACAGCTGTCATGATACTGCTGCTAAAATTCTGAAAAGACAATGTTGGGTATAGAATTGCTGGGATAAAACAAAGCTGAGCAGAGCTGAAGGGGGAAGAAAACCTCAGATCCTAAAGGGAAAATGAAGAGGCATAATTGCAGTCAATAGTGCGTTAATGAAGTGAACTCATTATCTTACACACTGTATTCTATACAATGTATCCTATACATTATGGAAAGATTTCACTCTGTGGGAACGAGCAATAAAGAAGATGAGTCAAAAGTCATGGTTCTATCTGATTTTCCACCAACCCCCA
Organism: Choloepus didactylus; assembly: GCF_015220235.1. NCBI lineage: Eukaryota > Metazoa > Chordata > Mammalia > Pilosa > Megalonychidae > Choloepus > Choloepus didactylus. Next base: position 74,816,090 of record NC_051334.1, on the reverse strand, counting down.
CCAAGGATGTTAGAATTCTGGTGGGCATTCTCTTTAGAGAGAAACTAGAATAAGCCAGAGCCTCAAAGGTGGTACAACCAGTAGTTTACCAATTAATGTATTGTTAATTAAGAAATAATAAATCAGTAATCAGTAAATAGTTCATTAACAGCACAGGGATTTGGGGTAGTGAGCCTTGGTAAACTGTGCAAACTGTATCCAGGGCGCCTTCTCTACAGAATCCCAGTAGGTGATCACAGAGCCAGCTCTTGAACACCTCCAGGGACAGGGAGCTCACTAGCCTCTTGCATTGTTGGATGGCAGTCAGAAAGTCCTTTCCCATACTGAAGGTACATTGGTTTTCATGTTGCTTGTGTTCACTGGTTCTAGCTCTGCTTCTTTGGGAGCCACTGCCCTCAGGAAAGAACAAACTTGGTGGCCCAGTGAAAGTCCCTATGCCAACCATCTGCTTAGACAGTATAAGGGGAGTTCCAACATCTTCCCTGCATCTTTTTTTTAAATTTTGAAATAAATTCAAAGTTATAGGAACAGTTGCAAAAACAATACTAACCCCATACACAGAATTCCATCATACCCTGACCCCCCTCCCCCGATAGCTCAATCCACCAATTTTAACATGCTGTCACATCACTATTTCTTTCCCTCCCTCCCTCCCTCCCTCCCTCCTTCCCTATCTATCATCCATCATCTATTGCTCTGTCTTCTGAACATATGAGAGCTAGCTGCACACATCCTTGAACAAACACTATAATTCACATATACAATTCCCATGAACAAGAACAATCTTTTATGCAATCCCATTAAGCACAGCTAAGAAGTACAAGAGATTCAACAATGATACAAAGCTTACATTCTATATTTCCTTTTCCTTATGTCTCAACTGTGTCCCTTTGAGCCTCCTGTCCTCCATCCTCCAATCCCATCCAGGTTCATCCTTGGCATTCAATTGTCATCTATTTAGACTTTTTTTTTTTTTTCAATTGTGGAAACATATATACAGCCTAAATCTTCCCATTCCACCCCTTCCCTAGCATTCCATTAGTGGGATTAATCACCTTTAGAATGTTGTGATGTTCTTTCCCACCATCCATTACTAGAAATTTCCCTTCACCTCAAACAGCAACCCTACACTCATTTCTTAACTCCCCATTGCCCCTTCCCCCATTTCTCTTAACCCATACTCTACTTTTCATCTCTATGGTCATATTCTCTGATAATTTCTTTGTGTTTACTGTGGGGCTTAAAATTAACCTCTTAAATCCATATCAACCTTGTTTTTCTTTGATACCACCTTCACTTCAATAGGACATATAAACTATGTTCTTATACTCCTCCATTCCCCCACCTTTATATAGTTGTCTAAAATTACATATTTTACTTTGAGTTCAAAACCACTGATTTGTCATTAGAGTTTGTGTATTTTATATCATGTAGGAAGTAAATAGTGGAGTTACAATTCAAAAATTATTGACTTCTATTTGTATTCCATTGTGGTTGGAGAATGTGCTTTGAGTATATTCAATTTTTTAATTTATTTCTTGAGGCTTGTTTTATGTCCCAGCTTATGGTCCCTTCTGGAGAAAGATCCGTGATCACTAGAGAAAAATGAGTGTTCTGGTGATTTGGGATGTAAGGTTCTATATATGTCTGTTAAAATTCTCTATATCTCTTTCTCCTTTCTTTGTTTTTCTGTTGATAGGGCTCCCTTTAGTATCTGAAGTAGGGCAGGTCTTTTATTGGCAAAGTCTCTCAGCATTTGTTTGTAAAAACTTTAAACTCTCCCTCAAATTTGAAGGAGAGTTTTGCTGGATAAAGTATTCTTGGCTGGAAATTTTTCTCTCTCAGAATTTTAAATATGTCATGCCACTGCCTTCTCGCCTCCATGGTGGCCACTGAGTAGTCACTACTTAGTCTTATGTTGTTTCCTTTGTATGTGGTGAATTGCTTCCCTCTTGCTGCTTTCAGAACTTGCTCCTTCTCTTCAGTATTTGAGAGTCTGATCAGAATATGTCTCGGAGTGGGTTTATTTGGATTTATTCTATTTGGAGTTTGCTGGGCATTTATGCTTTGTGTATTTATATTGTGTAGAAGGTTTGGGAAGTTTTCCCCAACAATTTCTTTAAATACTCTTTCTAGACCTTTACCCTTCTCTTCCCCTTCTGGGACACCAATGAGTCTTAAGTTTGGATGTTTTATTTTATCTATCGTATCCCTGAGATCCATTTTGATTTTTTCGATTTTTTTCTCCATTCTTTCTTTTGTTCTTTCATTTTCTGTTCTGTGGACTTCTAGGACACTGAGACGTTGTTCAACTTCCTCTAATCTTGTATTGTGAATATCCAGAGTCTTTTTAATTTGGCCAACAGTTTCTTTTATTGCCATAAGATCTTCTATTTTTTTATTTACTCTTGCAATGTCTTCTTTATGCTCTTCTAGGGTCTTCTTTATGTCGCTTATATCCTGGGCCATGGTCTTCTTGATCTCCTTTAAATCCTTTGCCATGTTTTCATTCCTCGATTGTAGTTCTTTGATTAATTCTGCCAAGTACTGTGTCTCTTCTGATATTTTGATTTGGGCGTTTGGAATTGGAGTCTCCATATCGTCTGGTTTTATCATATGTATTAAGATTTTCTGTTGTTTTTGGCCTCTTGGCATTTGCTTTGCTTGATAGGGGTCTTTCAAGTTGTAAAAAAAAGATACCAATCTAATTTTTCAGAAACAGTTTGGTGTCGTACACTTTCTCTAACTAACCAGCAGATGGCGTCTGTGAGTCATCTGTACCCCTCAAGTCAGTTCTCAACCTTGTCCCCACGGTATGTGGGGAAATGATTCTTGTGGGGTTCAGTTGGAGAACTCAGTTTGGGTGTGTTGCTGGAGCTATCCGCCCTGAATGTGGGGCGTGTGTCCAGGTGGCCAGGGAGGAAGGACAGCTTTAATATTCAAATCCCCCAGGTTCCCGGAGATTCAAGGCCGCTGCAAGAGTCTAAGCCTTCATTTCAGTTCAGCCCCAGACCCTCTCTCTCACTGTCCCACAAACCACCGGACTTGGCGTAGTGTCCCTGGGTTCTCCGAGTGGGGCCCCCCATCCCAGTCACGATCCTCCAGGACCTCTGCCGAAGGAATGCCGTGCTACATCACCAGTATGCGCCGTCCCTCAAGGGAAGCCCCGGGCTGCCGGACCGTGCGGGGACGCTCTCAGCCTGATGCAAAGATGGCCGAACGAGGCGTCTCAAACCCCCCCTCCTTGCACAGTTCCTCCTTCCCAGCTCCGGGACAACTGGTGGGGCTCTGGGCTGTGGGCACGGCCCCAGGCAGGAGTTTATCCAGCCCTCCGGGAAGCCAGCTGCTAGCCGCGTGGTTTCTTTCTGCTTCCGGCTCTCCCCTGCACTCCCCTGGCCCCGAGGGTATCTGCAGCAGGCTATCCTCCAGGCCAGACACCGAGAGGCTGGCCCAGCCCCGTCTTGCTGTGTTTTACTGCGTGGTTCCCACTGTCACAACTGCAGCCGCTCCTGGGTTTTTCCCCCTTTTTTTTTTTTTTTAAAAAAAGAACCAGTCAGTCTCCAAATGCCAACCCCTGGCTTCCCCACACCGTCACATGGCTGCGGGTCTTCCAGCCAGCTTACTCACTCGTTTCAGAATGCAGACTCCCAGTTTCACCAAGTATACGGCCCCTGTTGTACTAGCAGACCTCGTCCAGCTGGCGCTTCGCTGTAACCGGTATTCTGGGTCACTTTCTGGTTCTTATCTAGTGTTTTTCACGGAGGTGTTTTTTTGTCCTGTCTCACCTAGCTGCCATCTTAGTTTCTCCCCTCTCCTACCATTTTTTAAAGCTGTGTTTTTTTGATTCGACACTTGCCCAGTTTCTGCAACCCTTTAAATGTTTTCTGGACTTCTGAGGAAGATGTCTCTGCCATTTTTTTGCTATTTGTACAAATACTCTGTAGGGGAATTGCACCCTGGAGTGTCCTATGCCCATCTTGGTTGACCGGAAGCCTCCACTACCCAATTGTTTTTAACTTTCATTGATGAATCTTGCCTGAATTCAGTTTTGCTATGATGTTTGAAAAATGGTGATTTTCTAAATATATCATTAGTTCTACATTTATTAGTTCACATTCTACTCTAAGGAAGGGCTTTCACTTTACCCTATGGATTGATTGACTGACTGATTATCAGTACGGGCTCATGAATTCTTATTTATTAAATGGGCTATAATGTTTTACTGTCATTAATCATTTTGATGCTCAAATTGGTGCAGATTTGGCTAGTGAAAACCCCTTCAAGGTGATTTCTATGTCTTTTGACATGATTCCATTATTCTTTAGCACTTTCTTGCTTTCTGAGACAACAAGAATATTTTAGGCTCACCTTGTATTTTTCCTGCTCCAGCCCTGGAATTGGCCATTTTTCTAAGGAGCCCTGGCTTCTTTAAGTGGGGAATGATAATTAGAAACCAAGATCTAGGTGTTAGGTATACTCATTGCTACTGGAATATCGTTCTGGTTTGCTTAAGCAGCTAGAAATGCAATATACCAGAAATGGATTGGCTTTTACAATGGGGGTTTATTAGTTCAAAAATTTACAGTTCTAAGGCCATGAAAGTGTCCAAACTAAGGCATCAACAAGAGGATACCTTTACTGAAGAAAGGCCGATGATGTCTGGGGTTCCTCTGTCAGCTGGGAAGACATGTGGCTGCCATCTGCTGGTCCTTTGCTCCTGGGTTGTGTTGCTTTCAGCTTCTGATTCCGGTGAATTTCTCCTTAAGCATCTGTGGGTTCTAACTTAGCTTCTCTGAGGCAAACACTGGGCTTCAGCTCTTAGCATAGCATCTCCAAAGTCTGGGTCTGTAACAGCTCTGGGCATTTTCTCTCTAAGTATCTCTGAGCTCTCTTCAAAATGTCTCTGCCTTTTATTCTCTCATAGAGAATAAAACTAATGCCAATAAACTAATTAATACCCACCTTGAATAGGCAGGGTCACACCTCCATGGAAACAGTGTAATAAAAATGTTGCACCTAAAATTGGGTGGGTCACATCTCCATGGAAGCAACCTAATCAAAAGATCCCACCCACACAGGTCTGCCCCCACAAGATTGCATTAAAGAACATGGCTTTTTATGGGGTACATAACAGATTCAAATCAGCCCAAATATCTTTGACTCTTTTAGCAGAAAGACCTGGGAATTATCCCAGGCTTTTGAATCCCTCTCAACATCCCCATCAAGTGATTGTCTAGATCTGTGCTTGAACACTTCATTTTTTTTTTTGTTTGAGGAAATCACTCCTAGACAGTCTCTTCCATTGTTGGACAGCTCTGATATTTGACATCCCTTTATATTTGGAAACGGTGGTCATTGGTTTCCTTTACAAATCTTGTCTTCTCATTCTAAACATCTCCTGTTCCTTTACCACCATTACTCTTATGACCGAGTTTTAGGATCTATTCATCATGCTGGTTATTCTGTTCTGTTCTGTTCATACTTCAGCTCATTAATATCTCTCATTTAAAGATTGGCATCTAGAATAAAACATACTATTTCAGGCACATTTTATGATCATATGGTATATCTATGGCTTTCTTTATTCTAGACCCTATGCTACTGATCATGCAGGCCATGATTAAATTAATTTTCTTTTTGACAGCCACATCAATCACTCTGTTGATTTATGTGGAGCCTATAGTTAGTTGAAATGCTTAAAACTTTAATTCTGGTGCTAAGTGTCCATCCATTTGTTACTTGTACAGTCATGTTTTAGGGCCTGGTACAAGTTTTAAGTTTGTGCCTTACTTTTCAGCTTGTTAAACTCAGACTGTTGTTCCTGTTTGTCAAGCTCATTTTGAATTTTAAATGTCATCCAGTTGAACTAGCTGTATTTTATAGCTTATCATCTACAAATTTGATTAGTGTGCCATTAGTATCATCATACAAATCACTATTGAAAAGTATCAAAAAGGGAAGGTCTGAGCACAGATCTTTTCAGCCTGACTAGAGACTGTCATCCATGTTGAAATCAGTCCATCAAACAAGGTGTCCTGTTGGTTATCTGCCTTCAGTTACTGTTGTATATAGGATCTGAGCCAAGACACTTATCACAATACTACCTTGACACAACTTACAGTCTTTTCATGGGATCAGTGCTTCAGGGTCATGTGGAGGCTTGTTTATTTTACAATGGGGGCCTTTCATATTGTCCAAATTTATGTTTTTTAGTGGAGATTGGCCTGGCCTGGTTTAGTTTGTGTCCTCCTTGGTGCCAGCGGCAAAGAGAAATGTTTCTGGGAGCCAAGTCTATTCTACCTTAATCATAGAATCTTTATATAGCATCTAAGAAACTTTAGCAGTGTCATTTATTCAAGCTTCTAAAATCTGACTGACAAAACTTCTTATTAATGTGCTCTTCTCTTTTAATCTGCTATATCAGTCAACAGGTTCTTACATACCTTATAAAAATAGTTGAATAGAAAGGTGCTCTCAAAATTTGCAAATAAGGATAGGAAAAGATATTTGTCTTAAAGTGAGGTAAAGTTCAACAAAATGGATAAAAATAGCTATCTGAAAGCATACATATACAGAATTACCTACCCCAAGAAACAGCTTTTGTTTTAAAGAGGCTAGCATGTTTTTCAAGTTTCCACCTAAGACCAGTGTAGAGTCTTACAAAAAAGAGAATGAAATGTAATAATGCAAATAAATCCTGACTTGCTCAACTGCATTATAACTTGGCCATCTGAGATAGTGATCTATGAATAGAAGTGCAAAGGGTGGTTATCTGCAAGGAGCCTGGAAGGAGGAAGAATGATGTTTTGTTAATGTAGCCCTTTCCAGGGGGTTCTATTTATTGTTGTTTATTTTTAATTACATAGGTAATATGTGAATACATTCATCTTGTAAAAAATGATGAAACGTTACAGGTAAGAGTAAGTTCTCTTTTCACCATTCTCCTTGCCCCTAATTCTGATCAGGCAGACTTTTTATAGAAATATCTTGACTAGAGAAAGACAGTTTATAAAGCTCATATAATTCATGGATATAACTCCTTTTATTTTGAAAATATGCTCACACATCAGCATTTTTATATGTAATCTTGCCTGTCTGCCTAGACGGAATGTCTTATATAGATGACCAGGCTCTGGTTCTTTTCTTTTCTTTTGAGCTAACTTATTATTATTATTTTTTTTTACAGAAAGCTACTGGTTGTTCCCAAACCAGCTGGCACTAGGTCATTTTATAGGTGTCTGATTTTCTAATATCCTTTTATAAATTACAAAAGAAATGTTTACTGTAGGAAATGCAAATGAGCAAAAAGAAGAAAAAAATCACCTGTGTCCTCTCCTCCCAGAAATATTTCACTGTTATCATTTTCTTCTATATCCCTCTGGTACATTTTTAAGCATACACACAAACACACATTTTTTTTTTTGCAAAAGTGGATGATTGTATTTTTTTTTTTTTTAATCTTCATTTTATTGAGATATATTCACATACCACGCAGTCATACAAAACAAATCGTACTTTCGATTGTTTACAGTACCATTACATAGTGGTACATTCATCACCCAAATCAATCCCTGACACCTTCATTAGCACACACACAAAAATAACAAGAATAATAATTAGAGTGAAAAAGAGCAATTGAAGTAAAAAAGAACACTGGGTACCTTTGTCTGTTTGTTTCCTTCCCCTATTTTTCTACTCATCCATCCATAAACTAGACAAAGTGGAGTGTGGTCCTTATGGCTTTCCCAATCCCATTGTCACCCCTCATAAGCTACATTTTTATACAACTGTTTTCGAGATTCATGGGTTCTGGGTTGTAGTTTGATAGTTTCAGGTATCCACCACCAGCTACCCCAATTCTTTAGAACCTAAAAAGGGTTGTCTAAAGTGTGCATAAGAGTGCCCACCAGAGTGACCTCTCGGCTCCTTTTGGAATCTCTCTGCCACTGAAGCTTATTTCATTTCCTTTCACATCCCCCTTTTGGTCAAGAAGATGTTCTCCGTCCCACGATGCCAGGTCTGCATTCCTCCCCGGGAGTCATATTCCACGTTGCCAGGGAGATTCACTCCCCTGGGTGTCTGATCCCACGTCGGGGGGAGGGCAGTGATTTCACCTTTCAAGTTGGCTTAGCTAGAGAGACAGGGCCACATCTGAGCAACAAAGAGGCATTTGGGAGGAGGCTCTTAGGCACAACCATAGGGAGGCCTAGCCTCTCCTTTGCAGCAACCGTCTTCCCAAGGGTAAAACCTGTGGTAGAGGGCTCAACCCAGGATGATTGTATTTTGAAACCTCCTCTTATCATCAAATTTTTGAGATCATATTCTACAACATCATTTATAATGACTGCATATATTTCAGTACATGATCATGCCATCATTTATTTAAACCAGCCCCTATTATTGGGCTTTGTTTTGTTTATTTGTCTTTTTTAAACTTTATTAATCAAAAAATTAAAAACGAACCAAACAAACAAAAAAAAAAAACCCCAACATTTCAAACAAAACAAAACAAAACAAAGGAATAAGAAAAACAAATAACCCAAATAACTACATTGCTTCCAACATGTTCCTACCATACCCACCAGAAATTAACAAACCATAGTCATTCCTGAGCATTTCCAGAACATTAAATTTACCCAAGATAGCTTATCTTTTCTTATCGGGTTATCATTCCCCCTCCATTAATTGCTCTCTATCACTAGTTCCCCTACATTCTACATTATAGACCATTTGTTTTACATTTTTCAATGTTCACATTAGTGGTAGCATATAATATTTCTCTTTTTATGCTTGGCTTACTTCACTCAGCATTATGTCTTCAAGGTTCATCCATGTTGTCATATGTTTCATGACCTCGTTCTTCTTACGGCCATGTAGAATTCCATTGTGTGTATATACCACATTTTGTTTATCCACTCGTCTGTTGAAGGACATTTGGGTTGTTTCCTTCTCTTGGCGATTGTGAATAATGCTGCTATGAGCATCGGTGTGCAAATATCTGTTCATGTCACTGCTTTCAGATCTTCCATTTGCCCACTGTTTAAATGGGTTGATTATCTTTTTATTGTTGAGCTGTAGGATTTCTTTATATATTAAAGGATATTAAAACCTTATCAGATATGTTGTTTCCAAACATTTTCTCCCATTTAGTAGGTTGTCTTTTCACTTTCATGATAAAGTCCTTTGATGCACAAAAGTTTTAAATTTTTATGAGATTCTGTTTACTTTTTCTTTTGTTGCTTGTGCTTTGGGGGTAAAGTCTAAGAAACTATCATCTAAAAAAAGATCCTGAAGATGATTCCCTAGGTTTTCTTCCAGTAGTTTTATGGTCCTGGTTCTTATAGTTAGGTCTTTGATCCATTTTGAGTTAATTTTTTGTATATGCTGTGAGATAGGGGTCCCCTTTCATTCTTTTGTGTATGGATATCAGTTCTCCCAGCAACATTTGTTGAAGAGACTATTCTTTCCCAATTGAGTGGTCTTGGCAGTCTTGTCACAAATAAGTTGGCTATAGATGTGACAGTCTATTTCTGAACTCTCAATTCAATTCCACTGGTCTATGTATCTATCCTTGTGTCAGCACTATGCTGTTTTGACCACCATAGCTTTGTAATAAGTTTTAAAGTCAAGAAGTGTGAGTCCTCCAACTTTGTTCCTCTTTTTCAAGATGGTTTTGACTATTTGGGGCCCCTTACCCTTCCATATAAATTTGATGATTGGCTTTTCCATTTCTGCAAAGAAGGCCATTGGGATTTGTTTCAGTTTTCTTAGCTGCCGGAATGCAATATACCAGAAATGGGTTGGCTTTTACAATGGGGATTTATTAACTTACAATTTGCAGTTTGTAGGCCATGAAAATGTTCAAATCAAGGCATCATCAACAGGATGATATCTGGACTCTGAAGACAGGTTGCTGGCCTCTGGGGCACCTCTGTCACATGGGAAGGCATGTGGCCAGCATCTGCTGGTCATTTGCTCCCAGGTTTTGTTGCTTTCTGCTTCTGGTTCTATTGGCTTCCTCTCTGAGCTTCTGTGGGTTTTTTCAGAGCTTCTTGGTGCTTTTCTCTATGAGCTTCTCTTAATTTTGTCTCTTAGCTTCTGTATGTGTTTTACCCTATTGTAAATGACTCCAGTAAGGGGATTAAGACCCACCTTGAATGGGGTGAATCACATCTCAATTGAAATATCCTAAACAGAGTTCCCACCCACAACAGGTCTACAAACACAGGAATGGACCAAAAGTACATGGCCTTTTCTGGGGTACATGACAGCCCTAAACTAGCACAGGATTTAATTGGGATTACATTGAATTTGTAAATCATTCTGGGTACAAGTGACATTTTGACAATATTTAGTCTTCCAACCCATGAGTATGGAATGTCCTTCCATTTATTTAGATCTTCTTTGATTTCTTTTAACAAAGTTTTGTAGTTTTCCATGTATAACTTCTTTAAATCGTTAGTTAAATTTATATCTAAAATGAATTTTTTGCTTGATTTCCTCCTCAGATTGTTCATTACTATTGTATAGAAGCCCTCCTAATTTTTGTGTGTTGATCTTGTACCCTGCCACTTTGCTGAATTGGTTTATTAGCTCCAGTAGGTTTGTTGTAGATTTTTCAGGACTTTCTGTATATAGAATCATGTCATGTGCAAAAAGTGAAAGCTTTACTTCCTCCTTTCCAATTTGGATGTCTTTCATATCTCTTTCTTGCCCAGTTGCTCTGGCAAGAACCATGAGTACAATGTGGAATAACAGACGTGACAGTGGGCATCTTTGTCTTGTTCCAGATCCTATAGGGAAAGCTTTCAGTATATCACCATTGAGTATGATTCTTCCTATTGTTTTTTAAATTAAATTCAGTTTTATTGAGATATATTCACATACCATATGGTCATCCATGGTGTACAATCAACTGTTCATAGTGCCATCATATAGTTGTGCATTTATCACCCCAATCTATTTTTGAACATTTTCCTTACACCAGAAAGAATAAGAATAAAAAATAAAAGTAAAAAAGAACACCCAAATCACCCCCATCCCACCCTACTTTTCTTTTAGTTTTTGTCCCCATTTTTCTACTCATCCATCCATACACTGGATAAAGGGAGTGCGATCCACAAGGCTTTCACAATCACACTGTCACCCATTGTAAGCTACATTGTTATACAATCGTCCTCAAGAGTCAAGGCTACTGGGTTGAAGTTTGATAGTTTCAGGTATTTACTCCTAGCTATTCCAATACATTAAAACCTAAAAAGTGTTATCTATATAGTGCGTAAGAATGTCCACCAGAGTGACCCCTCGACTCCATTTGAAACCTCTCAGCCAGTGAAACTTTATTTTGTTTTATTTTGCATCCCCCTTTTGGTCAGGAAGATATTCTCAATCCCACAATGCTGGGTCCAGATTCATCCCTAGGAGTCATATCCTGCATTGCCAGGGAGAATTACACCCCTGGAAGTCAGATCCCACATAGGGGGAGCACAGTGAGTACACCTGCCAAATTGGCTTAGCTAGAGAGAGAGGGCCACATCTGAGCACCAAAGAGGTACTCAGGGGGAGACCCTTAGGCACAATTATAAGCAGGTTTAGTCTCTCCTTTGCAGTGATGAGCTTCATAAGGGCAAGCCCCAAGATAGAGGCTCAGCATACCAAACCGTCAGTCCTCAGTGTTTGTGAGAACATCAGTGTCCTAGTTTGCTAATGCTGCAGAATGCAAAACACCAGAGATGGACAGGCTTTTATAAAACAGGGGTTTATTTCACTACACAGTTACAGTCTTAAGGCCACAAAGCATCCAAGGTAACACCTCAGCAATCGGGTACCTTCACCGGAGGACGGCCAGTGGTGTCCGGAAAACCTCTGTTAGCTAGGAAGGCAGCTGGCGTCTGCTCCAAAGCTCTGGCCTCAAAACGGCTTTCTCCCAGGACGTTCCTTTCTAGCAAGCTTGCTTCTCTTCAAAACATCACTCCCAGCTGCACTCAGTTAGTTCCCTCTCTCTGAGTCAGCTCATTTATATAGCTCCACCCACCAAGGCCCACCCTGAATGGGCGGGGCCACGCCTCCATGGGAACATCTCATCAGAATCATCTCCCACAGCTGGGTGGGGCACACTCCAAGCAAATCCAACCAACACCGAAAGGTCTGTCCCACAAGACCACAAAGATAATGGCATTTGGGGGACACAATACATTCAAACGGGCACAATCAGCAACAATCCAGGTGAGGAAGTCCAACACCTCCGCATTCTCCCCCAGCTCCTCAGGGGGGCCCCGAATATATATTTTTATTCTCTGCCCAAATTACTTTGAGATGTGTTGCTATTTCACTCTCACCTATACAAACCTACCAGATCTTACTTCCTATTCAAAATTCCATGTAATTGTGGTGTTTGAACAAACTGACTGTAGAAGCTATATTGTTTAGACAATATAGATTCTGCACCAAATAAACATCTCTTCCCTTGGTCTCACATGGAAGTTGAAGTTTTAACACACAGTCAGTTTCAACCTTTACCCTTTGGCCTGATTTGCCCTAGTCTTAATCAAATCTGCTTCATTCATATCTCTAATTGAAGGCTGGGCTCTTTCTCAGCTTTTTTTTTTTTTTTTAACAGTTGCTGTATGTGCTAATACTGGCATTCATATCTGCTGAGCTCTAGCTTTGAGTTTCAGGTGTCACACAGATATCCAAGTTTCCAGAGACCGATCATCTTCCTACTGTTTTCAGTTGCCTTTTCTTAGTTCAGTCCTCATCCTTTATCTGTCTTCCAAAGCTCCAAGAAAGTTGGTTCTGCCAGTTTCCCCCTACATTTGCTGTAGGGGGACAGAACCTGGGAGTTTTCATTCCACCATCTTGGTGACCTTACTCATTTGAATCTCCTCCTACATTTACTAGCTGGAATTCTTTTGTAAAGAATTTTTCCTTATCAACTTGTCTATTTGGTATCCTAAGACACAATTTGTTCATAATTGGCAGGATAAATGCTTAATTCTTTTGTGATTATATTTCTAACAGTTTATTTAAATTAGTATTTGGAACTTTGAACAATTTTATCAGAGAAACTATTTATAAGTTATGGTAATGTTTCCAGAATAGCAGATAAAAACTGACTTAATCCACAGGATACATGAAACTTGACACATAAGCAATGAAAAATAGAAAATATTTTTGCAATATTAGTTATTAAAAAAGAAAGTGAATGAGTTTTTAACATTTAGCTTGAGTACTAGTACTTGAGACAAAAGCAGTCTTAGAGAAAGAAGTGGTAGATGGATACTTGGATGCTTTGAAGGAATCTGCTGAGTACTTTCAAGGGCTTTTAGAATTTGATGGCACTGGTTGTTATGTCTAATTTCACACAGGACTGAAGCTCCTTCCATTTCTTTGACAGGTGTATTACCAACACTGCTTTTGTTCTCAGTAACCATGACCCATGATCAGGGAAATTTTGGGCTTGTAAATGGATTGAGGCACCTTTTCTAATGTGTCCAGTATTGTGGGGAATTAAAGATAAGGATATGAGTGAGTAAAGTGAAATTAACTGAGCCGAAAGTAGTAAAAGGCAGGAGGAAGGACTAAAAAATATTAATGCCAGGACTTTGAGGTATGAGGAGGGACCAGGGCTGGGACTAAAGTGAGGCAAGCGAGATGCCTATAGTGCTGATTCTGTGCTTGCTCGACCCTGAGAGTGAATGTCTCCTTAAATTTTGCACCCTAGGACAGTTACTCTGAGGTTTGTCAGTGGGAACAGGGCAGTTAGATCCATGATATTATATTATGGCCTTAGGATGGGTCCTAGTCACTGAGGTCCCTGATACAGGAGGAGTCAGAACCCAAGCGGAAAATCTAAGACTGCACATAAGAACCCAGACCCTACGCAATGGTAGAATAAGGGTCAAAACCACAAAAGACTGAATATTGGAGGTCAAGAAAGCCTTCACCAAGGAGGAGACCTGTGTTGGACTCCAAATGATAATTCAGAAAATTCCAAGACCAAAAAAAGGGTGTGGGAAGAAGCGTGATAGTAAAGATAGAGGAAATAGCATGCGCAGAAACATGGAGGCATGAAATAGGAGGTTTTGAGTCTGTAATATAGATAATATAAGAAATAAGGTTGGGGACCACATTATGGAGAGCTTCATTGGCCATGCTGTAGATTTGGACTTTATCTCTGTGGACCTTGGGAAGCCATTGAAGGCTTTTTATGCTTGGAAGTGACATGGTCAGATTTGTGGATTTTTTCAAAATATTATTGAACATTTTCAAATATATTCATAATTAAAGAGAGTAGTATAGTGAACCTTCATATACCTATTATCCAGATTCAGTAATCATCAAGATTTTTCCAGTCTTGTTTCAGCTCTTTTTTTCTCTTTCTTTTCTTTTTAAAAATTTTGCTGAAATATTTTAAAGCAAATCTCAGACATCATGCCATCTCTCCCCTACATATTTGGTAGACATGTCTAAAAAATACATTTTTTATACAACCACACTGTCATTATGATATTTTACGAAATTAACAATTATTCCTTAATAGCATCTAATACCAAGTCTGTTATAAAATTTCTCAGATCATCTCAAAAGATTGTCTAACATTTGGTTTGTTCATATCAGGATCCAAACAAGGCCCACACATTATATTTGGTTGTTACCTCTTAAGTTTCTCTTAATCTAGAATAGTTTGGCCCTCACTTTTTCATTTTCAAGCCAATGTCTTGTTGCAGAAATATTCCACACTTAGAACATCCTGTACTTTGGATTTATGTGTTTTGTCTTATGCTGTCATTTGCCTTATTCTTCTATCCTCCATATTTTTCTATAGTGGAAATTATCTTTGGCACTTGATGACATTAAGGTTCAACATTTTTTGGTCAAGAATACTTCACAGGGGGTGTTGTGTAATTCACTTTGAATCACATCTAGAGGTACATGTTTGTTCCACCTTTAACAAATAGGTGACAAACTGATTACTTCATTATGTTTCCTATCAACCTTTCATATAATTGTTTAATCCATTGATTATCACTGGAAGAATTAATTATTACACTAGGGGTTTCAAAATGGTGATTTCTTTATTTTATCTTCTGCATTAATTAGCTGGAATTATTCTTTCCCTCTTCAACTAAGGTTATTAGGTTACTTGTACAAGGAAGACAGGATAAATGCTTCTTTCCTTAATTACCAATTTCAGAATAAAGAGTTGATGCCCTAGTTACTTGCTTTCAATGGTATACAATGACTTGTATGTCTTTGTTCTCTCTATCATTATGAACTTGTATTTTTAAAAATATATTCAATGTGCTTCAATAAATTGCATTCGTTATTTTCATTGATGCTCAGATTGTACCATCTTTGGCCAACGTGAGCCCCTTCATGTTGCCCCCGGTATTTTTTTAACCTGACTCATTAGTGTTTGATAGCTTACTTGATTTCTGACACAAGGCTTATATTGTATATTTCCTGCCCCAGTCCTGCCATTTCTCCAAGGAGCCTTAGTTAACTTATATTTTCTTTAATGAAAGCAGCTTTATTGAGGTATAACTTACATAGCATAAAATTCACCCATTTGAAGTTATGCAATTCAATGACTTTTAGTAAATTTATAATGTTGTGCAACCAAAAACACGATCTGGTTTTAGAACATTTTCATCAGACTAAAAGATCCCTTGTACCTACTTGTGATCATTCCCCATTTTACCCCTAGTCCCGGGAAACCACTAACCTGCTTTCTGTCTATAGCTTTGCCTTTTCTAGAGAGTTCATATAAATAGAATTATATACCGTGTAGTCATTTGCATCTGGCTTCTTTCACTTAGCATTAGTTTTTTAAAAATTGAGGTATAATTCACATATAAAATTCATGATTTTAAAATATACAGTTCATTGGTTTTATTATATTCACAAGATTGGGCAATCAACACCACTATCTAATTCCAGAACATTTTCATCCCTCCAGATAATCCCCAGATATTCCCCAGCTACCCAGATCCATCCATTTTTACATTTTGCCACATTTGCTGTATTATTCTATCTATCCATCCATGAATCTATCAATCCAACTATCTGTCTGTTTGCTGTTTATCAATCCATTATGCTTCTTGAACACTTAATTCTGCCACATACATTTCCTAAGAACAAGGATATTCATTTTTGTATCCACCTTGTACTGTTATCAAGTTCAAGTAAGTTAACATTGATATAAAACTTACAGTCTGTATTCCAATTTTTTCACATGTCCCAATAACGTCCTTTTGAGCCTTCTCTCCTCCCTTGTTAGGTTCTGTCCAGGATCATGTATCTCCTCATTAGATACTGTCCAGGATCAAGTCTCTTTAGTTGCTATTATTTTTTTTTATTGTGGGAACATATATACAACATACAATTTCCCATCTCAGCCACTCCCAAGCATACCATTCAGTGGGATTAATCACACTCAGCATGTTGCAGTACCCTCACCACCTTCCATTATCAAAACTTTCCCATCTCCCCAAACAGAAAACTTACACTCATTTTGCATTAACTCCCCATTCCCCCATCCAATCATCCAACACCAGCAATCTATGCTTTAATTTCTGTCTCTATGAGCTTGCAAATTCTGCAATATTTTCTTTGTAGTTACCATGGGAGCTTAAATTTAACATCCTAAATATATAACATTCTTGTTTGCTTGGATACCAACTTAAAAAACTTCAATGGTATACACAAACTATGTTCCTACAGCTCTCTATCCCTCACCTTTATGTAGTTCTTGTCACACATTACATGTTTATACATTATGAGTCCAAAAAAACACTGATTTCTCATTACATTCTATGCACTGGCCTTTTAGATCCTGTAGGAAATAAAAAGTGGAGTTACAAACCAAAAATACAATAGTACTGGCATTTATATTAACCCTATCCTTATCCTTACCAGAGATCTTTATTCATGTGGCTTCTATCTGTTATCTATTGCCATTTCCTTTCAACCTGCAGAACTCTCTTTAGTATCTCTTGTAGGGCCAATCTACTGGTGATGAAATTACTCAGCCTTTGTTTACTTGGAAATGTCTTAATCTTTCCCTCGTTTTTTGAAAGATAGTTTTGTCAGATACAGAATTCTTGCTTGGCAGTTTTTGCTTTCAGCACTTTAAATATGTCATCCCACTGCCTTCTTGCCTCCATGCTTTCCAATAAGAAATCTTACTGAGACTCTGTTGTAGGTGAATTCTCTCTTGCAGCTTTCAGAATTCTCTCTTTAGCTTGGCATTTAATAGATTGATTATGATGTGCCATGGTATGGGCCTATTTGGGTTTATCCTGTTTGGAGTTTGTTGAGCATCTTATTTGTGTATATTCATATCTTTTGGTAAATTTGGGAAGCTTTCAGCCATTGTTTCTTTGAATATTCTCTCTGCTACTTTTTCTCTTTCTTTTCCTTCTTGAACCTCCACAATATGTACATTGGTATGCTGAATTGTGTCCCATAGATTAGATTGCTCAGGCTCTGTTTACTTTTCTTCATTCTTTTTTTTTCCTTCTGCTCCTCAAATTGGATGAATTCAATGATGTTATCTTCAAGTTCACAGATTCTTTCTTCTGCTAGCTCCAATCTGCTGTTGAATCCCTCTAGGGAATTTAAAATTTCTGTTATTGTGGTCTTCAGCTCTGTTTGGTTCCTTTTCATAATTTCCATTTCTCTATTGATATTCTTTTTGTGTTCATCTATTGTTTTCCTGATTTCCTTTAGTTCTTTGTTCATGTTTTCCTTTAGCTCTTTGAGCATATTTAGGACCATTTTTAAAGTCCTTGTCTGGTATATCCCAGATCTGGTCCTCCTCATTGATGGTTTCTAATGATTTAATCTTCTCCTTTGCCTGGGCCATCACTTCCTGTTTTTTGTATGTTTTATGATCTTTTGTTGAAACCTGGACATTTTGATATTTTAATGCATTACCACTGGAATTTAGTCCTGAGACTTCAGTTCCTGAAACATGTATCCAGCTAGCATTTTGACAGAGCTTTCTCTGAATGCCAGGACTCTTGCCCATTTTTAATGGGTTATTTGTCTTTTTATTATTGAGTTGTAAGAAGTCTTTTTAAAACCTTTTTAAAAACAGCTTTATTAAGATATCATTCATATACCATAAATCTACACATTTGAAGTATTCAATTCAGTGGTTTTTAGTATATTCACAGATATGTGCAACCATTTCCAAAATTTTAAAATATCTTCATCACCTTGAAAAGAAACCCCATTCACCTTGACTGTCACCCTGTATACCCTGTTCCACCTCCCTGCCCCAATTAACAACTAATCTACTTTCTGTCTTTAAAGATTTCCCTATTTTGGACATTTCATCTAAATGGAATCATGTGGTATGTTGCCATTTATGACTGACTTCTTTCACTTAGCATAATGTTTTCAAAGTTCATCCATGCTGTAGCATGTATCAATATTTCATTCCTCTTCCCTCCCCCAAATCTCATGTTTTATTACAACTAAGATACACAATTTTTCACATAAATTTTTTTTTATCAGAGAAGTTGTGTGTTTATAGAACAATCACGCATAAAATACATTCTTCTTTATGGCCAAACAATATTCCTTTGCATGGATATACAATATTTTGTTTATCCATTCATCTGTTGATGGATATTTGGGTTGTTTCCACCTGTTGATTATTATGAATAATGATGCTATAAATATACATGTACAAGTTTCTGTGTAGACATCTGTTTTCATTTCTCTTGGGTAAATACCTAGGAGTGGAATTGCTGAGTATTATGGTAACTCTGTGTTTAACCATTTCAGGAACTTCCAGACTGGTTTCCAAAGTGGCTGTACCATTTTTCATTCCCATCAGCAGTGTAAGAGGTTCCAATTGCTACATATCCTCCTCAACACTTGTTATCTGACTTTTTGATTCTAGCTATTCTAGTGGGTATGATGTGGTATCTCATTGTGATTTGATATGTATTTCCCTGATGACTAATGATGTGAAGCATCTTTTCCTGTGCTTATTGGCCATTTGTATATGTTTTTTGGAGAAATGTTCAGTCAGATCTTTTGCCCATTTTATACGTGGGTCATTTCTTTTTTTATTATCAAAGTGTAAGTGTTCTTTGTATATTCTAGATACAAATTCCTTATCAGATATATGATTTGCAAATATTTTCTCTCATTCTTTGTGTTGTCTTTTCATTTTCTTTATGATGTGTCCTTGAAGCACCAATGTCTTTAATTTTTTTTAAATTATAGCAGTTGTAGGTTTACAGAAAAATCATGAAGAAAGAACAGAATTCCCATATACCCCCCTCACACACATACAGTTTTCCCTATTATTAACATTTTGTGTTAGTATGATACCTTTGTAAAATTGATGAAAAATTATTATAATTATACTATTAACTATAGCCCATTAGTTTATATAGGGTTCACTCTTTGTGTTGCAGAGTTCTATGAGTTTTTTTCCTGGTAACTTATTCACAACCTAAAATTTCCCATTTTATTCACTTTCAAATATACAGTTCAGTGGTGTTGATTACATTCACCAATCCTTGACTCCCAAGGGATATCTACTAACCTTTACCCTTGGATCACAGTAAAGGCATAAGCCCACATGTCCCTCTTGCTCTGCTTGTGTGCTTCCCACCCACTGGTTAGGCCACCCGAGCTGATTGTGCTTCCCATTGATCCCCTCATGGCATCTGTCTCTCTCTAGGACCTGTGAGTAACTATCTTTACTCATGCATTATAGCCTCATTTCCCATTGTGTCACACCTGACCTCCACCCAGATCAAAATTAAAAATCTAATCTGACTGTCAAAACAAGTGGTGCAGTGAGCAAGGTGAGTTGGTCGTGACCATGGGAAATGAGGCATAATGCCTTTTGACAGCTTTTTTTTTAATTCATAGAGTTTTTTTAGCTTGAAGATTTTAATATACAGTGTTTTCTTAATAATTCAATTTTATTGAGATATAGTCACATACCATGCAGTCATACAAAGCATCCATTCAGTTGTTCACAGTACCATTATATAGTTGTGCCTCCGTCACCAAAATTAATTTTTGAACATTTTCAATACCACACACACAAAAGTAATAAGAATAAAAATTAAAGTGAAAAAGAACAATTAAAGTAAAAAAGAACACTGGGTGCTTTTTTTTTTTTTGCCTCCGTTTTTCTACTCATCCATCCATACACTGGACAAAGAGGGGTGTGATCCACATGGCTTTCCCCATCACATTGGCCTTTTGACAGCTTTTGGATTACTAACTAGCTCTCTCAGACAGCTAATACTGTCAGGGAAGGGTCCACAGCTTGCTGACATATGTGCATGTTGCTTGTGCCACTGCCTGTTTCTTATGTGGAGTTGCCTAAACTCCCTACCCTAAATCGTGGATGCCGCAAATCTGAGTCCTCCTTGGGATCTGCAAACAGCTAACCCTAGTACAGCAAGAGGGGAAACTCGGTTTCCAGCACTCCCCAGAATGGGAAAGACTAGTCCAGGTCAAATTGGCTAATATCTGAAGGTCCTATTGCCTCCACAGAGTCAGTATAGGGACAGTAGATGGGCAATTGCTGCCCTGGTGCTGGGACTGCAAGCATGTGGGCATTAAGAAGCCTGGCCCCACAGTAGCTGGGAAGACTACCTGGGGACCAACCACTGAGTTAGATGCACCAGAGACTATATATATTGGTTCCTCCCTAACAAATCAGGGACATCCCCACCACAGGGAATATAACATGGCATCCTGCTGACAATGGTGTCGCTAGGGCCTGTAGTCCCTTTGTGGCTGTTGCTGTCTCCACTACTGTTGCTCTTCATCCCCTGACCCCATGGGTAGTTGTGGGACCAATCCCTGGCACAAGGTGGCTAAAGAATTATAGGCAAGAGAAGGGGCCTAGCCCCTGGTGCCAGCTCCTCTGTACAACTCCGGGGTATGTCTCAAAATTACCAAAAAGAAAAATGTAAAATGCCAATGCAATGTGCTCGGGCCCTCTTAAGCACAGCTGCCTATCAGCACTGCAAGGACTAGTACTACCTTCTTGTGGGCTAGGTTCTCTCCCTAATGATACCACCTCTGTCAGGCTAGTGGGAACAGGTCCCAACCCTATGAGTTTGATTAGAACATCCTGGAGAGAGAGGCAGGAACCACAGATCTTCCCTCAAGGGAAACACAGTTTTCACAGGTCTTCCCTGGGGGTAACCACAGACTTTCCCTGTCACCACAGGTAAGGTCAAGCAGGGCCCCAAAAGGGAGCCTGAATTAGAAACTGAAGCTTGAAATTTTACTTGATTGGAGATTCAAACCAGACTTACAGGTTTCGTTCAAGGGGACAAGGAAAAAGGGCCAGCTTGATTACTGAGAATTGTTAATATGGGGTCCCAGTAGCCACTCTCATCCCAGAAAATGAGGCAATTGGCTGATATCACTAAAGATTCCAAGCTCCTTCCCTATTGACTTGGATATTTATGGCATGAAAAAAAAGCCACATCCATCCATAGCAGGTATCAGCAACAAAGCAGATGCCCACTGGCGAACAATTGATGAGGCCTGATTGTTACTTAGAAAGATTGGGATGATGCAATGGGCATAGCATTTCTTTGAACATTCAGACAAAACATTCCTGGAGTTCATTTCTAGCCCTGAGGAGACCCCCTTTGACACCGAGTCATGGAAAATTTTCTTACAGTAGCTCCCTCCCCCTGAATTACCAGGGAGCCTCACTCAACCTTATTGGCATGGCTCATACATTCCACAAGGCTATGGACAGGGTGGAGCTATTGGCAGGACCTGAGAGGGGCTCACATCAGAGCCATAGATCCTGGCTTATTAGGTCGCACATTGCCCCTACCCTGGAGGACCCCTTCCTCCAGCATATCAAAGGTCCAGTCCCCTGCCCCCTGGCTGTTGGGACAATTGGACCAGTTCTTATTAAACAGCTACCCCTAGTGGTGGCACCTTTTGTGTGTGTGTGTGTGTGTGTGTGTGTGTGTGTGTGTGTGTGTTCTTTTTTTCTTCCTTCAATTTTGTTGAGATACAGTCACATCTCATAAAATTTTCCAAAGTGTACAAACAATTGTTCACAGTATCATCATATAGTTGTACATTCATCACCATAATCAATTTTTGAACATTTTTGTTGCTCCAAAAGAAAGTAATAAAAAGAAAAAATAAGAATAAAAATAAAAGTAAAAAAGAACACCCAAAACATCCCATACCCCATATCCCCCTATTATTCATTTACTTTTTTGTTCCCATTTTCCTACTTATCTGTCCATACACTGGATAAAGGGAGTGTAAGCCACAAGGTTTTCACAATCACACGGTCACACCATATAAGCTATATAATTATACACTCATCTTTAAGAATCAAGGCTACTGGGTTGCAGTTCAACAGTTTCAGGTATTTCCTTCTAGCTATTTTAATGCACTAAAAACTAAAAAGGGATATCTACATAATGCATAAGAATAACCTCCAAAATGACCTCTCAACTCTATATGAAATCTTTCGGCCACTGAAACTTTACTTTGTTTCATTTCTCTTCCCCCTTTTGGTCAAGAAGGCTTTTTCAATCCCACAATGCAGGGTCCAAACTCATCACCGAGAGTCATGTCCCATGTTGTCAGGGAGATTTACACCCCTGGGAGTCGTGTCTCATGTAAGGGGGAGGGCAGTGAGTCCACCTGCCAAGTTGGCTTAGAGATAGAGGCCATGGTGGCACCTTTTGCTCTTACTTCCCCCCGCATAGGTATCAATGCTTTAACACATTACCTGGAATAAGATCAAATCCTTGGCTCCCTTGGCTGGCCATGCCAAATGGGACCTCCATGGACCTGCCCCTGCGAATCAAGGTAATAAATGCCTCAGTATCACCTGAAACAAGGTACTGTGGTGCTCTGGCCTACTGTCTTCCCCTGCAATAGCCCTATTGGGCCAGTTTTTAAAGCCTTCACCTATGAATGGCAATTAACCATCAATTCTACTAACCTTAATGCACAAGTTCTGTCCATCAATGTTCCTATTCCTAACATCATCTAATTAACAAAAGATAAACACAGGAGCATGGGCAATTGCTTTGCTGTGATTGACTTGGTCAACCTCTTTTACTCAGTGCCAATAGCTGAAGACTCCTAACCACTGCCACCAAGACCTCAAGAAACTGTCTCTTAAAAAAAAAACCCAACACTAAATACTGACACTATACAGCTGACCTATGATTGTATTAAGGGGAAATGCCAAAGACGGCTTCCGAGAGAACCTAGCCACACTCACACATCATTTACAGGAAAGAGGTTGGGCAATAGCATGCTGGAAAATACAAGGGTCATCAGACTCTGTTAAATTCTTAGATGTCATCTGGTCCTCTAAGGGCAGCCAGAATCCCACCACCATAAAACACAGGCCTGCTTCAGATACTAAGTTATGCACAACACCTGTTAGGATTGTTCATGTTCTGGAAGTAACATATCCCATCATTACAGCCCATATACAAAAGCACATGTATATCTGCTTCTTTCCACTGGGGAGACCCCCAACAATGTGCCTTAGAATTGACACAACAGGTCCTTGTCCCACTGGAAATGGTTTTTGGATTAGAGGCCTTGGCTAGCTCTGATTATACCTCATGGAGTCTTTGGACTAAGCATGTAAGAAGCTCCCCCTGTCTTTTGCCCTATATACCCCATTCGAAAAGGCAGATCCTGGCTTCTTATTAGTCTCTTCTAGAGATGGAGGCACTTACAGGGCCACACCTGGTCAGCTTGCACACAGATTCCCATAATGCCATGGGTGAGAGATACTTCCCAGCAGAATCAGCATGGCTACTGAAGCCTCACTGGCTAAATGGAAATGGTATCTACAGGGGAGGACTAAAATTGACAAACAGGGCCTTTCCATATTACAGGAGGATGTAGCTTCCCCCATGCTCAGCCCCTTGCTCCCAGATTTTGAGATGCTAATGATGATGCCACCATTGCCCTCTCCTCTAGCCAAGTGTATACTCCCTTGGGACCAACTGTCTTACATGAAAAGGGAATTGGTATATCTCACTATGGAAACACTGCTCCCTGGAGGGCCATAGCATATCATCTGGCCTCAAACACTCTACTTACCCAAGATGACTGTTTTGGGTCTGCACAGTTGGCAGAGCTGGAAGCAGTCCAGTTAGTCCTCTGAGCTGCCAGTTGCCTAATCTCCAAATTTTCACTTATTCTTGGGCAGTAGCCAAAGGGCTGGCAGCAGGGTCAGGCCAATGGAAAGAGAATAATTTTCTCATACAAGGAAGGCCCTTGTGGGGGCTCCATATTTGGAAATACCTTGTAGTCTCACCCATTTCTACACATGCCTGACTCACCTCACTGTAGTCACTGTTCAATGATACTGCCAATAAACTATGTAAAATTCATTCCCCAACATTGTGCTAGAAGTGTTAGCCAGAGCAATCTGGCAAGACAAAGAAATAAAAGGCATCCAAATTGGAAAGGAAGAAGTAAAAACTGTCATTATTTGCAGATGATACGATCTTATATCTGGAAAACCCTGAGAAATTGACGTACAGCTACTTGAGCTAATACATTTAGCAAAGTAGCAGGATACAAGATTAATGAACATAAGTCAGTAATGTTCCTATACACTAGAAATGACCTAACTGAAGAGACATGCAAGAAAAAGATACCATTCTCAATAGCAACTAAAAAAATCAAGTACCTAGGAATAAACTTAACCAAGGATGTAAAAGACCTATACATAGAAAACTACAAAACTTTACTAAAAGATGTAGAAAGGTACCTAAAAAGATGGAAAAATGTTCCTTGTTCATGGATAGGAAGGCTAAATGTCATTAAGATGTCAATTCTACCCAAACTCATCTACAGATTCAATGCAATTTCTATCAAAATTCCAACAACCTACTTTAAAGACTTGGAAAAGCTAGTTATCAAATTTATTTGGAAGGGGAAGATGCCTCAAATTGCTAAAAACATTCTAAAAAAGAAAAACGAGGCAGGAGGACTTACACTCCCTGACTTTGAAGCTTATTATAAAGCCTCAGTAGTCAAAACAGCATGGTACTGGCACAAAAATAGACATATTGACCAATGGAATTGATTTGAGAATTCAGAGATAGACCCCCAGATCTATGGCTGACTGATCTTTGATAAGGCCCCCAAAACCACTGAACTGGGACATAACAGTCTATTCAACAAATGGGGCTGGGAGAGCTGGATATCCACATCCAAAAGAATGAAAGATGACCCCTACCTCACACCCTATACAAAAATTAACTCAAAATGGATTAACGACCTCAATATAAGAGATAGTACCATAAAACTCCTGGAAGATAATGTAGGGAAACCTCTTCAAGACCTTGTATTAGGAGGTCACTTCCTAGACTTTATACCCAAAGCACAAGCAACAAAAGAAAAAATTGATAAATGGGAACTCCTCAAACTTAAAGCCTTCTGTACCTCAAAGGAATTTGTCAAAAAGGTAAAGAGACAGCCAACTCAATGTGGAAAAATATTTGGAAACCAAGTATCTGACAAAAGACTGATATCTTGTATATATAAAGACATCCTACAACTTAATGACAATGGTACAGACAGCCCAATTATAAAATGGGCAAAAGATATGAAAAGACAGTTCTCTGAAGAGGAAATACAAATGGCAAAAATACATGAAAAAATGTTCAGCTTCACTAGCTATTAAGAGAGATGCAAATTAAGACCACAATGAGATACCATCTCACACCAATTAGAATGGCTGCCATTAAACAAACAGGAAACTACAAATGCTGGAGAGGATGGGGAGAAATTGGAACTCTTATTTATTGTTGGTGGGACTGTATAATGGTTCAGCCACCCTGGAAGTCAGTCTGGCAGTTCCTTAGAAAACTAGATATAGAGTTACCCTTAGATCCAGCAATTGCACTTCTCGGTATACACCCAGAAGATCTGAAAGCAGTGACACGAACAGATATTTGCACACTGATGTTCACAGCGGCATTATTCACAATTGCCAAGAGATAGAAACAACCCAAATGTCCTTCAACAGATGAGTGGATAAATAAAATGTGGTATATACACACGATGGAATACTATGCAGCAGTAAGAAGGAACGATGTCATGAAACATATAACAACATGGATGAACCTTGAAGACATAATGCTGAGCAAAATAAGCCAGGCACAAAAAGAGAAATATTGTATGTTACCACTAATATGAACACTGTGAAAAATGTAAAATAAATGGTTTATATTGTAGAATGTAGGGGACCTGGCAATAGCATATAGTGAAAGGGGAACGATAATCTAATAAGAAAAGATAAATTATGGAGGGTAAACTTAATGTTATGGGAATGCTCAGGTATGACTATGGTTTGTCAATTTCTGGGGGGGTGTGGTAGGAACAAGTTCACAGAAATGTAGTTATTTTGGGTTGTTTTTCTTATTCCTTTGTTGGGTTATAATCTGTTTATTTTCTTAGGGTAGGGTAGAAACATATTGGGAGCAATGTAGTTATTTTAGGTTATTTGTTTTTTGTTATTTTTTTGTTTTGGTTTTGTTTGAAATGTTTTTTATTGTTTATTTTTAAATTTTTTGATAAAGTTAAGAAAAACAATGAATGAGTGTGAAAAAAACAAGTAAATGAGCAATGGGGGGAGGAGGGGAATGGAATGTTTTGGATGTTCTTTTTTATTCTAATTTTTATTTTATTTTTTGGAGTAATGAAAATGTTTAAAGATTGATTGCGGTGATCAAGGCACAACTATGAACAACTGACTGTACGCTTTGAAGGATTGTATGTTATGTGAATATATCTCAATAAAGTTGCATTAAAAAATTCATTCCTATATGTCTCAGCATATCTGTCCAGCACGTCCCTCAAAGACTGCCTTCTCAGCCCCTCCAAGCTTTCCCTACCAACTGGTGGTCTGGGCCCCTAGCACCTCAGGTCTCAAAACCTCCTTTGCCCTGGTGGAGAAGGAACACAGAAAGGGATTGCCTCTAGGCCCATCAACTACCAGTATAGTTATTAAAGGCTGTGACTTGTGCTCCAAAACCAAACATTGGTAGTCCATAGATGAGGTCATGTTCCACAAGTGTGTTGGGTCGGGGAAGATAAACTCTCCTCCCACTGCCATATTAATTTCATAGGACCACTTCCCATCACTGCCAGAGCAACCAGGAAGTGGAGATTATCACTCCCAGACCAAGCAGTGGAACAGTCTAAGTCAACTTTAGAGGTTAAAAAAAAAAGCCATGTCTGTTGGATGCCAGTCACAAAAAAATGACTTCCTTTTACCCTGCCATAAGTGCCTATTACCCACACAAGACGTAACACCTGGGTTGGCAAGCCCCAAACATAGAGCAAGCCCTGAGAGAAAGCATTATGCAATCTCTTAGCAAGGGAGAAACAACACTAGGTCCAGCTGTCATGATACAAGTAGCAGCCTCAGAAGCTGGTCCTCACCAATTGGTGCAATGTCATTGTTTACCCTGGCTCTGGGTTTTAGTATTTCTGTTGGTTGCATGAGTCATAGGCTTGCTTACTGACTCACAAGGCCTCACCATGCAGGCCCAGGAACACTCAAACAATACTTTGCTAATACCAAAATTGTACCCAGGGATGGGACAGAGGAGATTTCTGGTGGTTGTCCCTCAACCACTTGCATCCAACATGCCGCCGAACGTGGCTAATGACCCAAAGATATCCAATCTATATATCAAATGGGCCCACTGGCCTCAATGCATGAATTATTCTCAACCCATGCATAACCTAAATAAGATTCTCATAGGGCATCAATGGCCTCATGAGTGTAATCAGATCAAACCTGCATGGCTAATTGCCCTCTGCTCCAGCCTGCTGGATGTACTGTTTGTTCCAATTTGCTAATGCTACCATTATGCAAAACACCAGAAATGGATTGGCTTTTGATAAAGGGGGTTTATTTGGTTACAAAATTATAGTCTTAAGGCCATAAAGTGTCCAAGGTAAGGCATCAACAATAGCGTACCTTCACTCAAGAAAGGCCATTGGTGTCCGGAAAACCTCCGTTAGCTCCGAAGGCACGTGGCTGGCGTCTGCTTGCTCCCAGGTTGCATTTCAAAATGGCATTCTCCAAAATGTCAGCATCAGCTTTCAACGGCCATCTTCAAAATGTCTCTCTAAGCTTCAGCTAGCATCTGGGCCTGTGTGGCTCTTTTTAAAATACTCCAGCAATTAAATCAAGACACACTCTGAATGGGCAGGGTCCATATCTCCATGGAAATTATCTAATCAAACATTTCACTCAGTTGATTGAGTCATGTCTCCATGGAAACACTCAATCAAAGGATTCCAAGCTAATCAACACTAATACGTTTGCCCCCACAAGATTGCATCAAAGAACATGGCATTTTGGGGGACACAATACACCCAAACTGGCATACTGTTATAAGGCAAGAGCTTGGATTGCAAAGAGAACCTACAAAAAATCAACACCCAATTGGGATATAAGTGTGGACAAAACATATTCTCCCTTGTGGATGGAGGTGCATCCCAGACAACCCCCTAAAAGTCATGGAGCTCTGTAATGACAACTGTTTTACAGAAACTTGCAGAGCTATCGTGACTAGAACTGCCCAATGGTATTTAAAAGTCCACAACAAAATTCCCCATCTTTTATGGAATGCTACTTGGGAGGGATACCCACTCCTGGCAATCACCACCTTGCCTCAGATGACACCAGACTCAGTTTGCCTTGCCCACTAGTTTGCTGATGGAGATGACACCACCCAAGATCACCACTGAGGGTCACCCACTGCCACTCCTGGGACTCCAACAAAGCAGAGCCACTGCTGTGCTTAAGCCAGCTAACGAACCCAGACACTGCCTTGAGAAATGGGAAGGAAAACCATCAGAATATTATCTGACTGAAATGACAGACTGCCTAACCATGGGACCCTCTTCCTTACATGATGCTTGTCACCCTGAGTCACTCCCTGTGATGATTGTCAAGATGCTTTGCACTCTGCCACCCCCTACTGGGAAAGCTAAATTTTGTATCTTTAATATTACATAGCAGGGACTATCTTCCAACATCTCGAGGCCCACATGTTTGCCCTCAGTTTCTTTGCCTGATTTCCTGTTCCTTTGTATGCTAATAATGGATGATACAACAACAAATAGATTCCCTAGCCCAGGTAGTCTTGGATAACCACTTAGCCTTAGACTACCTCTTGGCCAAAGAAGGGGGTGTCTGTGCCACAAGAAGTACCTTCTGGAGGCGGGGCAAGATGGCAGACTGGTGAGCTGTATGTTTTAGTTACTCCTCCAGGAAAGTAGGTAAAAAGCCAGGAACTGCGTGGACTGGACACCACAGAGCAATCTGTCTTTGGGCATACTTCATACAACACTCATGAAAACGTGGAACTGCTGAGATCAGCGAAATCTGTAAGTTTTTGCGGCCAGGGGACCCGCGCCCCTCCCTGCCAGGCTCAGTCCCGGGGGAGGAGGGGCTGTCAGCTCCAGGAAGGAGAAGGGAGAATTGCAGTGGCTGCTCTCATCGGAAACTCATTCTACTGATTCAAACTCCAACCATAGATAGACTGAGGCCAGACACCAGAGACTCTGAGAGCAGCCAGCCCAGCAGAGAGGAGACGGGCATAGAAGGAAAACAACACGAGAAGCTCCAAAGTAAAAGCAGAGGATTTTTGGAGTTCTGGTGAACACAGAAAGGGGAAGGGCGGAGATCAGGCCTTGAGGCGCATATGCAAATCCCGAAGCAAGGCTGATCTCTCTGCCCAGGGCACCTTTCCTTAATGGCCCTGGTTGCTTTGTCTATTAGCATTTCAATAACCCATTAGATCTCTGAGGAGGGCCGTTTTGTTTTGTTTTTTTTTTTTTTTAAATCCTTTTTGCTTTTTCTAAAACAATTACTCTAAGAAGCTCAATACAGAAAGCTTCAAAGAATTGAAATTTGGGCACGTCAAGTCAAGAGCAGAAATAAGAGAGCTCTGAGACAAAAGGCAATAATCCAGTGGCTGAGAAAATTCACTAAACAACACAACTTCCCAAGAAAAGGGGGGTGTCCGCTCACAGCCACCATCCTGGTGGACAGGAAACACTCCTGCCCATCGCCAGCCCCATAGCCCAGAGCTGCCCCAGACAACCCAGTGTGACGGAAGTGCTTCAAATAACAGGCACACACCACAAAACTGGGCGTGGACATTAGCCTTCCCTGCAACCTCAGCTGAATGTCCCAGAGCTGGGAAGGGGGAGCAGTGTGAATTAACAGAGCCCCATTCAGCCATCATTTGAGCAGACTGGGAGCCTCCCAACACAGCCCAGCAGCCCAGAACTGCCCTGGGGGGACGGCACTCACCTGTGACATAGCACAGTCATCCCTCAACAGAGGACCCGGGGTGCACAGCCTGGAAGAGGGGCCCACTTGCAAGTCTCAGGAGCCATACGCCAATACCAAAGACTTGTGGGTCAGTGGCAGAGACAAACTGTGGCAGGACTGAACTGAAGGATTAGACTATTGCAGTAGCTTTAAAACTCTAGGATCATCAGGGAGATTTGATTGTTAGGGCCACCCCCCCTCCCCGACTGCCCAGAAACACGCCCCACATACAGGGCAGGCAACACCAACTACACACGCAAGCTTGGGACACCAATTGGGCCCCACAAGACTCACTCCCCCACTCACCAAAAAGGCTAAGCAGGGGAGATCTGGCTTGTGGAGAACAGGTGGCTCGTGGACGCCACCTGCTGGTTAGTTAGAGAAAGTGTACTCCACGAAGCTGTAGATCTGATAAATTAGAGATAAGGACTTCAACTGGTCTACAAACCCTAAAAGAACCCTATCAAGGACAGCAAATGCCACGAGGCCAAAAACAACAGAAAATTATAAAGCATATGAAAAAACCAGACGATATGGATAACCCAAGCCCAAGCACCCAAATCAAAAGACCAGAAGAGACACACCTAGAGCAGCTACTCAAAGAACTAAAGATGAACAATGAGACCCTAGTACGGGATATGAAGGAAATCAAGAAGACCCTAGAAGAGCATAAAGAAGACATTGCAAGACTAAATAAAAAAATGGATGATCTTATGGAAATTAAAGAAACTGTTGACCAAATTAAAAAGATTCTGGACACTCATAGTACAAGACTAGAGGAAGTTGAACAACGAATCAGTGACCTGGAAGATGACAGAATGGAAAATGAAAGCATAAAAGAAAGAATGGGGAAAAAAATTGAAAAACTCGAAATGGACCTCAGGGATATGATAGATAATATGAAGCGTCCGAATATAAGACTCATTGGTGTCCCAGAAGGGGAAGAAAAGGGTAAAGGTCTAGGAAGAGTATTCAAAGAAATTGTTGGGGAAAACTTCCCAAATCTTCTAAACAACATAAATACACAAATCATAAATGCTCAGCGAACTCCAAATAGAATAAATCCAAAAAAACCCACTCCGAGACATATACTGATCACACTGTCAAACATAGAAGAGAAGGAGCAAGTTCTGAAAGCAGCAAGAGAAAAGCAATTCACCACATACAAAGGAAACAGCATAAGACTAAGTAGTGACTACTCAGCAGCCACCATGGAGGCGAGAAGGCAATGGCACGATATATTTAAAATTCTGAGAGAGAGGAATTTCCAGCCAAGAATACTTTATCCAGCAAAGCTCTCCTTCAAATTTGAGGGAGAGCTTAAATTTTTCACAGACAAAGAAATGCTGAGAGAATTTGCTAACAAGAGACCTGCCCTACTGGAGATACTAAAGGGAGCCCTACAGACAGAGAAACAAAGACAGGACAGAGAGACTTGGAGAAAGGTTCAGTACTAAAGAGATTCGGTATGGGTACAATAAAGGATATTAGTAGAGAGAGGGAAAAATATGGCAAACATAACCCAAAGGATAAGATGGCCGATTCAAGAAATGCCTTCACGGTTTTAACGTTGAATGTAAATGGATTAAACTCCCCAATTAAAAGATATAGATTCGCAGAATGGATCAAAAAAAATGAACCATCAATATGTTGCATACAAGAGACTCATCTTAGACACAGGGACACAAAGAAATTGAAAGTGAAAGGATGGAAAAAAATATTTCATGCAAGCTACAGCCAAAAGAAAGCAGGTGTAGCAATATTAATCTCAGATAAAATAGACTTCAAATGCAGGGATGTTTTGAGAGACAAAGAAGGCCACTACATACTAATAAAAGGGGCAATTCAGCAAGAAGAAATAACAATCGTAAATGTCTATGCACCCAATCAAGGTGCCACAAAATACATGAGAGAAACATTGGCAAAACTAAAGGAAGCAATTGATGTTTCCACAATAATTGTGGGAGACTTCAACACATCACTCTCTCCTATAGATAGATCAACCAGACAGAAGACCAATAAGGAAATTGAAAACCTAAACAATCTGATAAATGAATTAGATTTAACAGACATCTACAGGACATTACATCCCAAATCACCAGGATACACATACTTTTCTAGTGCTCACGGAACTTTCTCCAGAATAGATCATATGCTGGGACATAAAACAAGCCTCAATAAATTTAAAAAGATTGAAATTATTCAAAGCACATTCTCTGACCACAATGGAATACAATTAGAAGTCAATAACCATCAGAGACTTAGAAAATTCACAAATACCTGGAGGTTAAACAACACACTCCTAAACAATCAGTGGGTTAAAGAAGAAATAGCAAGAGAAATTGCTAAATATATAGAGACGAATGAAAATGAGAACACAACATACCAAAACCTATGGGATGCAGCAAAAGCAGTGCTAAGGGGGAAATTTATAGCACTAAACGCATATATTAAAAAGGAAGAAAGAGCCAAAATCAAAGAACTAATGGATCAACTGAAGAAGCTAGAAAATGAACAGCAAACCAATCCTAAACCGAGTAGAAGAAAAGAAATAACAAGGATTAAAGCAGAAATAAATGACATAGAGAACAAAAAAACAATAGAAAGGATAAATATCACCAAAAGTTGGTTCTTTGAGAAGATCAACAAGATTGACAAGCCCCTAGCTAGACTGACAAAATCAAAAAGAGAGAAGACCCATATAAACAAAATAATGAATGAAAAAGGTGACATAACTGCAGATCCTGAAGAAATTAAAAAAATTATAAGAGGATATTATGAACAACTGTATGGCAACAAACTGGATAATGTAGAAGAAATGGACAATTTCCTGGAAACATATGAACAACCTAGACTGACCAGAGAAGAAATAGAAGACCTCAACCAACCCATCACAAGCAAAGAGATCCAATCAGTCATCAAAAATCTTCCCACAAATAAATGCCCAGGGCCAGATGGCTTCACAGGGGAATTCTACCAAACTTTCCAGAAAGAACTGACACCAATCTTACTCAAACTCTTTCAAAACATTGAAAAAAATGGAACACTACCTAACTCATTTTATGAAGCTAACATCAATCTAATACCAAAACCAGGCAAAGATGCTACAAAAAAGGAAAACTACCGGCCAATCTCCCTAATGAATATAGATGCAAAAATCCTCAACAAAATACTTGCAAATCGAATCCAAAGACACATTAAAAACATCATACACCATGACCAAGTGGGGTTCATTCCAGGCATGCAAGGATGGTTCAACATAAG
This sequence comes from Choloepus didactylus, assembly GCF_015220235.1. Classification (NCBI taxonomy): domain Eukaryota; kingdom Metazoa; phylum Chordata; class Mammalia; order Pilosa; family Megalonychidae; genus Choloepus; species Choloepus didactylus. The sequence goes on along the minus strand of NC_051334.1, from coordinate 74,782,447 downwards.
AAAAACAATCAATGTATTACAACACATTAAAAACTCGAAAGGGAAAAATCAATTGATCATCTCAATAGATGCTGAAAAAGCATTTGACAAAATCCAACATCCCTTTTTGATAAAAACACTTCAAAAGGTAGGAATTGAAGGAAACTTCCTCAACATGATAAAGAGCATATATGAAAAACCCACAGCCAGCATAGTACTCAATGGTGAGAGACTGAAAGCCTTCCCTCTAAGATCAGGAACAAGACAAGGATGCCCGCTGTCACCACTGTTATTCAACATTGTGCTGGAAGTGCTAGCCAGGGCAATCCGGCAAGACAAAGAAATAAAAGGCATCCAAATTGGAAAAGAAGAAGTAAAACTGTCATTGTTTGCAGATGATATGATCTTATATCTAGAAAACCCTGAGAAATCAACGATACACCTACTAGAGCTAATAAACAAATTTAGCAAAGTAGCGGGATACAAGATTAATGCACATAAGTCAGTAATGTTTCTATATGCTAGAAATGAACAAACTGAAGAGACACTCAAGAAAAAGATACCATTTTCAATAGCAACTAAAAAAATCAAGTACCTAGGAATAAACTTAACCAAAGATGTAAAAGACCTATACAAAGAAAACTACATAACTCTACTAAAAGAAATAGAAGGGGACCTTAAAAGATGGAAAAATATTCCATGTTCATGGATAGGAAGGCTAAATGTCATTAAGATGTCAATTCTACCCAAACTCATCTACAGATTCAATGCAATCCCAATCAAAATTCCAACAACCTACTTTGCAGACTTGGAAAAGCTAGTTATCAAATTTATTTGGAAAGGGAAGATGCCTCGAATTGCTAAAGACACTCTAAAAAAGAAAAACGAAGTGGGAGGACTTACACTCCCTGACTTTGAAGCTTATTATAAAGCCACAGTTGCCAAGACAGCATGGTACTGGCACAAAGATAGACATATAGATCAATGGAATCGAATTGAGAATTCAGAGATAGACCCTCAGATCTATGGCCGACTGATCTTTGATAAGGCCCCCAAAGTCACCGAACTGAGCCATAATGGTCTTTTCAACAAATGGGGCTGGGAGAGTTGGATATCCATATCCAAAAGAATGAAAGAGGACCCCTACCTCACCCCCTACACAAAAATTAACTCAAAATGGACCAAAGATCTCAATATAAAAGAAAGTACCATAAAACTCCTAGAAGATAATGTAGGAAAACATCTTCAAGACCTTGTATTAGGAGGCCACTTCCTAGACTTTACACCCAAAGCACAAGCAACAAAAGAGAAAATAGATAAATGGGAACTCCTCAAGCTTAGAAGTTTCTGCACCTCAAAGGAATTTCTCAAAAAGGTAAAGAGGCAGCCAACTCAATGGGAAAAAATTTTTGGAAACCATGTATCTGACAAAAGACTGATATCTTGCATATACAAAGAAATCCTACAACTCAATGACAATAGTACAGACAGCCCAATTATAAAATGGGCAAAAGATATGAAAAGACAGTTCTCTGAAGAGGAAATACAAATGACCAAGAAACACATGAAAAAATGTTCAGCTTCACTAGCTATTAGAGAGATGCAAATTAAGACCACAATGAGATACCATCTAACACCGGTTAGAATGGCTGCCATTAAACAAACAGGAAACTACAAATGCTGGAGGGGATGTGGAGAAATTGGAACTCTTATTCATTGTTGGTGGGACTGTATAATGGTTCAGCCACTCTGGAAGTCAGTCTGGCAGTTCCTTAGAAAACTAGATATAGAGCTACCATTCGATCCAGCGATTGCACTCCTCGGTATATACCCGGAAGATCGGAAAGCAGTGACACGAACAGATATCTGCACGCCAATGTTCATAGCAGCATTATTCACAATTGCCAAGAGATGGAAACAACCCAAATGTCCTTCAACAGATGAGTGGATAAATAAAATGTGGTATATACACACGATGGAATACTACGCGGCAGTAAGAAGGAACGATCTGGTGAAACATATGACAACATGGATGAACCTTGAAGACATAATGCTGAGCGAAATAAGCCAGGCACAAAAAGAGAAATATTATATGCTACCACTAATGTGAACTTTGAAAAATGTAAAACAAATGGTTTATAATGTAGAATGTAGGGGAACTAGCAGTAGAGAGCAATTAAGGAAGGGGGAACAATAATCCAGGAAGAACAGATAAGCTATTTAACGTTCTGGGGATGCCCAGAAATGACTATGGTCTGTTAATTTCTGATGGTTGTAGTAGGAACAAGTTCACTGAAATGTTGCTATATTATGTAACTTTCTTGGGGTAAAGTAGGAACATGTTGGAAGTTAAGCAGTTATCTTAGGTTAGTTGTCTTTTTCTTACTCCCTTGCTATGGTCTCTTTTAAATGCTCTTTTATTGTATGTTTGTTTTCTTTTTAACTTTTTTTTTCATACAGGTGATTTGAAAAAAGAAGGGAAAGTTAAAAAAAAAAAAAAAAAAAAAAAGAAAAAAGACAAACAAGGGGAAAAAAAAAAAAAAAAAAAGATGTAGTGCCCCCTTGAGGAGCCTGTGGAGAATGCAGGGGTATTCGCCTACCCCACCTCCATGGTTGCTAACATGACCACAGACATAGGGGACTGGTGGTTTGATGGGTTGAGCCCTCTACCATAAGTTTTACCCTTGGGAAGACGGTTGCTGCAAAGGAGAGGCTAGGCCTCCCTGTATTTGTGCCTAAGAGTCTCCTCCTGAATGCCTCTTTGTTGCTCAGATGTGGCCCTCTCTCTCTGGCTAAGCCAACTTGAAAGGTGAAATCACTGCCCTCCCCCCTACGTGGGATCAGACACCCAGGGAAGTGAATCTCCCTGGCAACGTGGAATATGACTCCCAGGGAGGAATGTAGACCTGGCACCGTGGGACGGAGAACATTTTCTTGACCAAAAGGGGGATGTGAAAGGAAATGAAATAAGCTTCAGTGGCAGAGAGATTCCAAAAGGAGCCGAGAGGTCACTCTGGTGGGCACTCTTATGCACACTTTAGACAACCCTTTTTAGGTTCTAAAGAATTGGGGTAGCTGGTGGTGGATACCTGAAACTATCAAACTACAACCCAGAACCCATGAATCTCGAAGACAGTTGTATAAAAATGTAGCTTATGAGGGGTGACAATGGGATTGGGAAAGCCATAAGGACCAAACACCACTTTGTCTAGTTTATGGATGGATGTGTAGAAAAGTAGGGGAAGGAAACAAACAGACAAAGGTACCCAGTGTTCTTTTTTACTTCAATTGCTCTTTTTCACTCTAATTATTATTCTTGTTATTTTTGTGTGTGTGCTAATGAAGGTGTCAGGGATTGATTTAGGTGATGAATGTACAACTATGTAATGGTACTGTAAACAATCGAAAGTACAATTTGTTTTGTATGACTGCGTGGTATGTGAATATATCTCAATAAAATGATGATTTAAAAAAAAAAAAAAAAAAAAAAAAAGAAGTACCTTCTGCTGCATGTATATTAATAGTTTAGGGGAGGTCAAAATCAACTTACACAAGATGGCTCAAGAGATAGGTGTTTCAGAGTATAACTAAGGTTTTCCAGCAGATACCTCAGACCTTAAAAAAATACTCCAGTGTTTTCTCCTGGCTATCCACTGAAAGATGGGGGGAATGGCTACGCAAAGGCTTCTAGCTCTTGCTTTGACTAAATATTGATATTTTTATAATAACCAATATCCTTAAGTGTCTCATTCACTGGGTTGATAATGCTATGTCCCTGGCAGTAAATATATCAGCCACCCAAACTGCCACAATCCTCCAAATAAATGACGCCAAGGCATCAAGGGATGGATTATCATAACTATCAAAAATTTTTTGAGTGCTACTTTGGCATCCATCTTACTTTGTGTAAGCCACTTGCCTCAACAATGACCTTTGACTTAGCTAATAAACAGTTTTCCATCCCTGGGGCTGGAACTTCAGAGCTCAACCCCACATTTTTGGCCACCACCCACACCAATGACATGCCTCACCCAGAACCCACAGTTGGCCCCAAATGATAAGCTAACCATCCCCACAGCTCTCAGACTCCCAATCCCTTTCCTTTTTCACACCTTTGCTTTAAACGAATCAATCTTGGACTCTCATGGGAAATCTACTAACCTCATAAAGCACAAGCCCATGGGTCCCTTTCCCTCTGCTGGTATGCTCCCCACCCACTGGTTGAGCCACCCCAGCTCATTGCACTTCTTGTCACCCTCTCATGGCACCCCTCTCTATGAGACCTCTGAAAAGCAAACTATCTTTTCTCATGCATTATAGCCTTAGTTTCCCATTATGTTGCATCTGATCTCCACCTGGACCCAGATTTACAATCCAGCTTAACTAATTCAAAATACTTGTTAAGGAAGTTGCCTTCTAAGTGCACACGAATCATTCTCCAGGATAGAGCACAAAACAAGTCTCAATAAATTTAAAAAGTTTGAAATTATACAAAACATCTTCTCTGACCACGATGGAATAAAGCTAGAAATCAATAACAGAGGGAGAACTAGAAAATCCACAAATATATGGGAGTTAAACAACATACTCAAACAATCAGTGGGTCAAAGAAGAAATCACAAGGGAAATTAGGAAATATCCTGAGACAAATGAAAATGAAAACACAGCATACCAAAACTTATGGAACACAGCAAAGGCAGCGCTCTGAGGGAAATTTATTGCTTTAAATGCTTACATTAAAAAAGAAGAAAAATCTCAAATCAGAAACATAGCCTCACACCTGGAGGAACTAGAAAATGAAGGGCAAACTGAACCCAAAGAGAGCTGTTCTAGTTTGCTAATGCTGCTGGAATGCAAAACACCAGAGATGGATTGGCTTTTATAAAAAGGGGGTTATTTGGTTGCACAGTTACAGTCTTAAGACCACAAAATGTCCAAGGTAACACATCAACAATCAGGTACCTTCACTGGAGGATGGCCAATGGCGCCTGGAAAACGGTTTCAAAATGGCTTTCCCCCAGGAGATTCCTCTCTAGGCTGCAGCTTCTCTCCCAAATGTCACACTTAGTTGCTCTTGGGGCATTTGTCCTCTCTTAGCTCCTCTGGAGCAAAAGTTTGCTTTCAAAGGTCATCTCCAAAATGTCTCTGTCAGCTGAAGCTCCTCTCTCAGCTCCTGTGCATTCCTCAAAGTGTCCCTCTTGGCTGTAGCAAACTCGCTCCTTCTGCCTGAGCTTTTATAGGGCTCCAGTGAACTAATCAAGGCCCATGCTGAATGGGCGGGGCCATGCCTCCATGGAAATTATGCAGAGTTATCACCTACAGTTGGGTGGGTCACATCTCCATGGAAACAGCCTAATCCAAAGCTTCCAACTTAACACTAATACGTCTGCCCACACAAGATTGTATCAAAGTACATGGAGTTTTGGGCACATAATACATTCAAACTGGCATAGGAGCAGAAGGAAAAAAATAAAGATTAAAGCAGAGATAAATGAAATAGAGAATAGATAAACAATAGAGAGAATCAATGAAACCAAAAGTTCGTTCTTTGAAGAGATCAATTTAATCAACAAACCTTTAGCAAGACTGACAAAAAAGAGAGAGACAAATAACTAAAATCAGAAGTGGAAGGGGGCACTAATAATCTCTTATAATCATTAATAAACAGATTATGAGACGAAACTATGAACAGTTGCATGCCAAAAAATTAGATAACCTAGAAAAATGGGAAAATTCTTAGAAACACACAAACTACCTACACTGACTTAAGAAGAAATCACAACAGACCAATAAGTAAGGAGATTTGAATCAGTAATCAAAAACTTCCCCCAAAAGAAAAGCCCAGAATCAAATGGCTACACTGGTGAATTTTACCAAACATTTAAAGAGGAATTAACACAGATCCTGCTCAAACACTTCCAAAAATTGCAGAGGAGGTAACGTTTCCCAACAGATTCTATGAGGCCAGCATCACCCTAATACCAATGCCAGATAAAGATATCACAAGAAAAGAAAATTAAAGACCAGCATTCCTTATAAATATACATGCAAAAATCCTCAACAAAATACTAGTAAATTGACTCTAACAGAACATTAAAAGACTTATACACCATAATCAAATATTTTCCTCAGAAATGCAGAGGTAGTCTGACATAAGAAAATCAATTAATGTAATACTCCAATGTCTTTCATTTTGATGCTCTCCACTTTGTCTATTTTTTTTGTTGTTGTTGCTTGTGCTTTTAGTGTCAAATCTAAGAATCCATTGTCAAGTCTAAGGTCACAAAGATTTACCTCTGCTTTCTTGTAAGAACTTTATAGTTTTAGCTCTTACATTTAGATCTTTGATCCATTTTGAATTAATTTTTATATATGATTTGAGGTAGGAAGTCTAACTTCATTCTTTTGCATGTGGATATCCAGTTGTCCCCGCACCATGTATTGAAAAGACTATTTTTTTACCCATTGAATTTTCACCACACCTTTGTGAAAAATCAATTGACTGTAAATGTGAGGGTTTATTTCTGGATTCTCAATTCTCTTCCATTGATCTATATGTCTATACTTACGGCAGTACCATACTTTGCTCTTGTTTTTCAAGATTTGGCTATTCTGGGTCCCTTGAATTTCCATATGAATTTTAGGATTAGCTTTTCAATTTCTGCAAATAAGTCAGTTGAAATTTTGATAGTGATTGCACTGAATGTGTAGATCAATTTGGGGAGTATTGCCATCTTAACAATATTGTCTTCTAATCCATAAACTTGGATATCTTTCTATTTCTCTAGGACTTCTTTAATTTCTTTCCATGATTTTTTAAATTAAACTCAGTTTTACTGAGATATATTCACATAACATACAATCATTTATGGTGTACAATCAACTGTTCACAGTACCATTGAAGTGGGGTCCCTTTCCCTTAATCCTAAAACATCTGAAAAGCAACAGCGTTGTGTAAAGGGCATTAGGCCATGGGGAGGGGGGAGTGAGGCTGGGCCTGTACCAGTTAAAGGAAGCAAAACTTTACTGTTTAGGGGAGGCAAAGCTGCGGTTGCACGCATCAGCCAAGCGTAACTCTTCTAACAATAACTGCACCAGGTCCAAGTGAAACTTTTTGTAACCCTTTTATAATCAATAGCTGCTCCAGCTCCAAGTGAAACTCTTTGTGAAATTGTTTTTGTGAAATTGTTTTTTATGATCAAGAGCTAAACTGCCAACTCTGCTTCTGTTAAAATAGCTTGCTTGCTTGCGTTTCTAGGATACGGTTTCTGCCTATATAAGGCACCAGCGCACACAGGTGGGGGCTGCTTGCTGAACTCCTTGCGTGGAGTGAGAGACAGCAGCTGCCTGCTAGCAGGCTAATAAAAGGCTCTTTAAATTCTGTTTGGCTGTCTCGTACTTTAACTCACGGGCACCGTAACATTTGGAGGCCCCAGCGAGATATCTCAGCATTTGCTGAGGCTCGTAGGTCGAGACAAAGGTCTGACTACCGGCCCTCCCCCAGGGGGCGCGCGCTGAGAGACGTTCCTCAGTCCCCGCGGAGCCCCGGCGGAGAACCGAGTGGTCAAGCCTTGAAATTCAAAAATCCGCCTCTGGAGCCGTCTGGACGTGGGCCCATGTAAGAAAGGAATAAGTTTCGTTTTCACATAGAGACAGCATGGAATAAGGGAAATGGAGGCAAAACCAGTTTAAACAAGCCCCAGACAAAGAGAAGAGAGAATCTGCCTGATGTAAAGAGACATGAGGTAGTATCAGAGGCGGGAACTCACAGCAAAAAAAATAAAAAATTTGGGGGGGCATTGGCTAATCAGTTCAAAATCTCAATAATGAGCTAGTTGGCTCTCTGGGATTGGCTGTACAAATTAAAATCTCAAAAGATGAATTAGTTAGTGTTCTCGGATAGGCTGTAACCTCTGTAGTACCCAGTCAATGGGGAAACAGGGGAGGGACTTGCGAATTAGGAGTAGGAGATTTAAAGATCGCCATTCTCTTCCTCTGGCGCGCCAGCCTTCCGCGTGTTTGGCTGGACGCCCCATCTTGCAAGATCGTAAATAAATTCTTTTCTCCTCCAGAACCGAGAGAGCGTTTATTCCCTTACAGGTACCGCTTTATTTCCGACAACTTGGGGGCTCGTCCGGGATCCAAAGCTTCGGAGGGGGACCCCCAAGGTGGACAAAGGGAAGGCGCGCCCCGCTGATTGAGCGGTCTCGGACTCCGCCATTGGGGGCCCATCTCCGGCAGCTAAAGGGCCCGAGACCAGACGCTTGGATCTGCCGGTTGTGGATGAGAAAAGGGGGAAAGGGCTTGCCTCTGTTTGACCAGGCAACTCCGTGCACGGACCAAGGTAAGGAAAGTAATATATTGCCTTGGTGGTCGGGAATTCCTGATGAGTCTGGAGCTGCTTGTGTGTGACTGAGACGTGCGACATACTGCACGAAGCGAGTGCGGAGTCTCAATCTGCGGTTCCCTTCTCCCGCGAGGGAAAGGGCCAGAGACAGACGAAGCGAAAGGAACTGAGAGAAAGAAGCCCAGACAAGACTCAGGATGGGAAATAGAGGCAGTTGGCCGGCCGGGGAAGAAGAAAAGGGGGCACCTATAGAGTCCCTCGGGGACATCCCTCCAGATAGCCCACTAGGTAGGATGTTAAAATATTGGACCGATAGCGATCGGACCAAGGGAAAAGACAAAAAGAAAATGATTAAATACTGTTGTTACATTTGGACTGAAGAAAGCATTTCACCGCCAGACGTATTCTGGCCAAAGTATGGGTCAGAGGAGGACTGGCTCTGTGCCAACCTTGTAATTTATGTTAATGAGAAGAAACCCTTTTCTAAGGAGGAGTCTGATTATGCCACGTGCTGGCTAAAGAACAAAAAAACTCCCCTTTACCTTGTGAAAGATAAAAACCCAAACTTGGAAGATGAGTTGGTAGAATCTAAACCCTGGGACCCCTTATTAAGCCTTCCTCCTCCCTACTATTCCCCTCCTCCCCCAGGGCAGAGATTGTTAGAGTCTGAGGACCTAATAAGGTCCGCACAGGTTCCAGGGGAATCAGGAGGCCCATCGGCGCCAACTGCCCCACCAGATATGACCCATCAATGGTTGAGGAAAGAATTAACACAGTGCAAAAAGGATGTACAGAATTTTCCATTTCCAAAAACTCTTGAAGGAAAGAGAGTAAAGGAACATCACCCCGTTAAATCCCTTTACCCCTTGAGGGAGGTGCCTATGGGGCCAAAGGAAGTCGGGTATGTAAATGCCCCATTAACGAGTGCAGAAGTAAGAAATTTTAAGAAGGAGATGAAATTGCTAATAGAGGACCCAATGGGGCTGGCTGAGCAAATAGATCAGTTCCTAGGCTCTAGCCTATACACGTGGTCTGAACTTATGTCCATATTAAACATCCTCTTTACAAAAGAGGAGAGAGGAATGATAAGAGGGGCTGCTATGAAAGAATGGGAAAGGCAACACCCGCCAGGGCAAGGGGTGATGGCAGCAGAGCAAAAATTTCCAAATACTGACCCTGATTGGGATAATAATGATAAAGAGGATAGGGCACAAATGAAGGATCTCAGAGACCTCATTGTAGAGGGAATAAAATTGGCGGTACCCAAATCTCAAAATTTGGATAAGGCCTTTGAGGTAAATCAAGAGAAAGATGAGTCTCCCTCTGCTTATCTACAAAGATTGAGAGAACAAGTAAGGAAATATTCAGGTATGGATCCTGAAGACCCTGTAGCCCAGGGAATGTTAAAGGTCAGCTATGTGAAGGGATCTTGGCCTGATATTCAGAAAAAGATTCAGAAAATAGATGGATGGATGAATAAGCCATTGGAGGAGTTATTAAGGGAAGCACAGAAAGTATTTGTAAGAAGGGAGGACGAAAAACAAAAGCAGCAGGCTAAAGTCATGATAGCCACTGTTGACCACTTGGTCAAGAAAAGATTAGAAACAGGAAATGGGGGATGCAGACAGAGGCGAGATAGGGGAGGGGGCTGGGCTGATTTAAAAAAAGGAGCAAGGAAAATGCAGAACTCTGCAGGGTGTTATCATTGTGAAAAGCCTGGCCATTTCAAAAGGGAGTGCCCAGACTTACAGAAGGAGGGTCGAGTTATACCGCTAATGAATTTTGAAGACTAGGAGAGTCAGAGGCTCCTCATCTCAGAAGCCCACCGGGAGCCTTTAGTAAATTTAAAGGTGGGCCCATATCAAGAGGAAATTACATTCTTGGTAGACACTGGAGCAGCTTGCTCCTCTGTAAATCATCTTCCAAAGGGGGCCAGGCTCTCTGGCAGTTCCCTCACCGTCACAGGGGTAAAAGGGGAGGGATTTAAAGTTCCCATTCTTGAACCTACTAACATTTGTTGGGAAAATAATCAAATCATAGCTCCCTTGTTGCACATCCCAGAAGCTGGGAGTAATTTATTAGGAAGAGACCTAATAATACCTATGGGACTGGATTTAGAGGTAAGGAATGGACGGATTGAGGTTTTGGCCCTGCTCACTGAAGAAGATGAAAGAGACATTAAGGAGGAGGTATGGGTAAAAGAAGGAAACAGGGGAGGGTTGCAAATTCCCCCAATTAAAATCAAGTTAAAAAAGGAAGGGGAGGTCGTGTGCCAGAAACAATATCCTATTCCTCTTAAAGGAAGACAGGGACTCCAACCCATCATTGAGGGTCTCCTTCGGGATGGACTCTTGGAAACCTGTATGTCCTCTTTTAATACTCCCATTCTCCCCATTCAGAAACCAGATGGTAGCTGGAGAATGGTGCAGGATCTAAGGGCCATTAATAAAATTGTCCAGGTTCGACACCCTGTAGTTCCTAATCCTTACACTCTCCTGAGTAAAATTCCCTTCCATCATAAGTGGTTTAGTGTAGTAGATTTAAAGGATGCCTTCTGGGCCTGTCCCCTTGATCCAGAAAGTAGAGACCTGTTTGCCTTTGAGTGGGAAGATCCCTTCAATGGGCGAAAGCAGCAATACAGATGGACGGTCTTACCTCAGGGTTTCACGGAGTCCCCCAATCTCTTTGGGCAAGAGTTAGAGAGGGTACTGGAAAAATTTCCAGTCCCACCTGAAATCACCCTTCTGCAATATGTAGATGATCTATTAATATCAGGTAAAGAAAGGCAAGTGGTGGCTCAAGCTACGAAAAATCTACTGAACTTTTTAGGGGAACAAGGATTAAGGGTATCTAAAAGTAAACTGCAATTTGTAGCAAGGGAAGTTAAGTACCTAGGCCACCTCATAAGTGAAGGAAAAAGAAAAATCCATCCAGAAAGAATCCAGGCCATAGTAGAGTTGCCTCTTCCTCAAACAAAAAGAGAGCTAAGAAAATTCCTGGGATTGGTAGGGTACTGTAGATTGTGGATAGATTCTTTTGCATCTCGAACTAAAGAGCTATACCAAAAATTACTAGAGGAAGAGCCTGACAAGATAGAATGGGAGGAAGTGGAAATAAAGGCATTAAATGAACTCAAGCAGGCACTGGTGCAAGCTCCTGTTCTAGCACTTCCTTCCCTCGAAAAACCCTTTCACCTGTTTGTTACAGTAGATAAGGGAACAGCTTTGGGGGTCCTAACCCAAATCTGGGGAGGCCAAAGAAGGCCGGTGGCTTTCCTTTCGAAGGTTTTAGATCCAGTCTCTAGGGGGTGGCCTGGGTGTGTTCAAGCCATTGCAGCAACTGCCCTTTTAGTAGAAGAAAGCAGGAAATTAACCTTTGGAGGGGCATTAGTAGTTAGTACTCCTCATCAAGTGAGAACTATTCTGTCTCAAAGGGCAGGGAAATGGTTAACTGATTCTCGAATCTTAAAATATGAAGCAATCCTAATGGAAAAAGATGATTTGGTCTTAACAACAGATCATAGCCTAAACCCGGCCTCCTTCCTCTGGAAGGGGCCTGGGCAAGTAGAGACCCCTGAGCATGACTGTTTAGACCTAATTGAATACCAAACTCGAGTCCGACCTGACCTAAGGGATCTTCCCCTGCACTCGGGGGAAAGACTGTTCATAGATGGATCCTCCAAAGTCCTAGAAGGAGAAAGGCACAATGGCTATGCAGTTGTGGATGGGATAACTTGTGAAGTAAAAGAAGCTAGCCGATTGCCCAATAAGTGGTCAGCTCAAACTTGTGAATTGTATGCACTAAATCAAGCCCTCAAATTATTAGAAGGAAAGGATGGTACAATATACACTGACTCTAAGTATGCCTTTGGGGTAGTCCACACCTTTGGAAAGATCTGGGAAGAAGGGATTAATCAATAGCAAAGGAAAAGAACTGGTTCATGGGGAATTGGTGAAACAAGTATTAACCAATCTACTCTTACCTAGAGAAATATCAGTGGTGCATATAAATGGACACCAGAAGGGACCTACTTTTGAGGCAAAAGGCAATAGGTTGGCTGATGAAAAGGCTAAGGAGGCCTCTCTCTACCCCCCTTTAAAAATAATGATCCTAATACCCTCTATCCCTAAGGAATTTGGGGTCCCTACATTCTCTGCCAAAGAAGTAAAAGAGTTGAAACAGTTAGGAGCAACCTTAAATGATCAGGGGAAATGGTTTCTCCCAGATGGCAGACAAATGTTAAATAAACAAATAATGAGGGAGATATTAGCAGTCCTACACCAGGGGAGTCATTGGGGGGTACAAGCCATGTGTGATGTAGTACTTAGACAATTTGGATGTGTAGGCCTTTATACAGTTGCTAAACAAATCTGTGAGCGGTGCATAATTTGTCAGAAAATTAATAAAAAGGTTTTAAGAAAACAGGTACAAGGGGGAAGAGAGCCGGGTCTGAGACCATTCCAGAGCATTCAAGTTGATTACACTGAAATGCCCCCAATCGGTCGTTTAAAATATATTTTGGTAATTGTCGACCACCTCACTGGATGGGTGGAAGCCTACCCTCTATCCTCAGCTACAGCATTGGGAACTTCTAAAGTTATCCTTGAACAAATCATTCCCCGTTATGGGTTAGTGGAAAATATAGACTCTGATAATGGCAGTCACTTTACCTCCCGTGTGTTGCAAAATGTCATGAGAAGCCTGGGTGTCACTTGGGACTTCCACACTCCCTGGCATCCACCATCCTCTGGGAGAGTGGAAAGAATGAATCAAACCATAAAGAAACATCTTTCTAAATTAGTTTTGGAAACAAAGTTACCTTGGATCAAGTGCTTACCTATAGCTCTACTAAGAATCAGGACTGCCCCTAGAAAAGAACTGGGAATTTCCCCTTATGAAATGCTTTTTGGTTTGCCTTTCCCCAGGTGGACTGGAGAGCTCCCCTCCCTAGACACAAAAGATCTTTTTCTTAAGAATTATATACTGGCCTTGTCTTCTACTTTATCATCTCTCAGGCACCGTGGACTGCTGGCTCAGACCCCGCCTCTTGAATTTGCTGCCCATCGACATCAGCCTGGCAGCTGGGTTCTGATCCGGTCGTGGAAAGAATCCAAACTTCAACCGATCTGGGAAGGACCCTATCAGGTCTTGCTGACAACTGAGACGGCAGTCCGAACGGCAGAAAGAGGCTGGACTCATTACACACGAGTGAAGGGACCGGTGCCTGAACCAGACGATAAGTATCCAGCAACTCAACCTGAATCCTGGAAAGTGACTCCTACCTCAGATCCCCTAAGGATCACTTTAAATAGGCAACAGTTGAAAGAACATACTAGGAGGGAGGAAGGGCTGGATTAAACCCTATGTTTGCATTGTGCTCTGTGTATAGCTTAATGATGAAATTGCTTATACTGATCATAATGTTCTATATTCAAGGAGTAACAGGTTCTGCTAAGCTGGTTATAAGTGTAGTCAAAGGCTTAAAGTCTCAAACTGTACAATTTGATGTTTGTCAAGTAATGAGCTGTAAAAATCTAAAACGTCAGCAACAACTGAGTGAGGAATATAAGCATTTATGTAAGCAGACTGTTCAAATAGAAAGCAAGATTGTTGGGGGGCGAACATTTGAGAGTATAACTTATGAGACACCTAACCCCTGTTATTCTTGGAACACTGCTTGGTGGACCACACAGTATGAGGGATGGGTCTTACCCAGGTTGGAGGAAAAACCATTAAGGGAAACTTGGCTGGAATTTAACTCTCCAGTTCAAATTGACCCCAAGGTCATTAGAACACTTAAGACCAAAGACTTAAAGCAAACCACAGAAATAGAGACAGGTTATGGAAATACAAATGCCTGGGTAGAATGGGGCAAACATACCATCCAGAGTCTAAACAGAAGTGACTGTTATGCTTGTACAACCAAACAACCCACTGTTCAGATTATGCCCTTCCCCTTGGGGATGAAAAAGCATGAAAGGGAGTTTAAATGTATAACACTCCTCTTTCAAAATGCTACTCCTGGTGAAAGTTGTAGTACGTTGTCCTCCCTTTTCCCTCCAGTCCAGAAGGGAAGTGTCAAAGCCATACCAGCGTCTCACCTTGGTCCCGGAAACCACTCTGCCTGTCTCTCCAGATGGGAAGAAGGGCTCCAGGATCTTGGTACCATGGCTCTGTGTACACAGGTGTGGAATGTGAGCAAGGATAGTACTGGCAACTTCTCCAGCCTAACTATACCCCGAGCAGACCTCTGGTGGTACTGTGGGAAGGGCATCCTCTGGCCAACACTACCTGAAAGGTGGGGAGGAACCTGTGCTCTGGTTCAATTGGCTATCTCATTTACCCTGGCATTTGAAAGTAATAAAAAAGTACCAACCCAAGGCAAAGGAGAAAAGAAAAATGTACAAAGTGTACCTAGTTCCTTCAATAAAAAAATGTTTGTAGATAGTATAGGGGTTCCCCAGAAAGTTCCTAATGAGTTTAAAGCTAAAAATCAAGTAGCTGCAGAATTTAAATCGTCCTTATTCTGGTGGGTCACCATCAATAAAAATGTCAATCATCAGCTAAAATTTATCAACTATACCAGGGATGTCATTAAAGAAATAGCAGAACAGTTAGATGCCACTAGCCGAATGGCATGGGAAAACAGAATGGCCCTAGACATGATGCTAGCTGAAAAAGGAGGCGTCTGTGCTATAGTTGGGGGAAATTGTCGCACATTCATCCCCTATAATACCGCGCCTAATGGAACTATCACCAAAGCCCTACAAGGCTTAACAGCCTTATTTCAGAAACTAGAAAAGAATTCTAGCATTAACAACCCACTCATAGAATGGTTGGAAAATTGGTTCGAGAAATGGAAAGGAATTGCAACATCTATTTTAATTTTCCTTATCATTCCAGCCAAAATGTTTATAACAGCTGGGTGCTACATAATCCCGTGTGCTCAAAGGCTAGTTCAAAAACCCATCAAAACCACTAGAATCAAAAATAAGAAAGATCCGTATGATGAGGAATGTGAAAAAGCCCTTAGCAAATTTGAGAATCTAAAATGTGAAAACTAAAAGTGTTTAAAAAAGAAAGAGGAGGGAATCTGTAAGAAAGGAATAAGTTTCGTTTTCACATAGAGACAGCATGGAATAAGGGAAATGGAGGCAAAACCAGTTTAAACAAGCCCCAGACAAAGAGAAGAGAGAATCTGCCTGATGTAAAGAGACATGAGGTAGTATCAGAGGCGGGAACTCACAGCAAAAAAAATAAAAAATTTGGGGGGGCATTGGCTAATCAGTTCAAAATCTCAATAATGAGCTAGTTGGCTCTCTGGGATTGGCTGTACAAATTAAAATCTCAAAAGATGAATTAGTTAGTGTTCTCGGATAGGCTGTATCCTCTGTAGTACCCAGTCAATGGGGAAACAGGGGAGGGACTTGCGAATTAGGAGTAGGAGATTTAAACATCGCCATTCTCTTCCTCTGGGGCGCCAGCCTTCCGCGTGTTTGGCTGGACGCCCCATCTTGCAAGATCGTAAATAAATTCTTTTCTCCTCCAGAACCGAGAGAGCGTTTATTCCCTTACAGGTACCGCTTTATTTCCGACAGCCCACAACGGTAAGAGATCTCTAATCTGGTCTGGTGGGGTACCCCTTTAGGGTCTTTAGGAGGGCTGGACGCAGCCATAACTCCGAGACCCGGCCTCGGACCACGACGGTGGCCGGTGGCTTCAGGTTCAGGTTTTGGTTAGTCTCTGTTTTGTGTTTTGCTGTTAGTGTCTTTGTTCTGTTCTGTTTCTGTTTTGTCAACCATTAGTCCCATAATGGGTCAGTCTCAGTCTGCTTCTGCTTGCTCTCCGTTGCAGTGTTTCTTGAAAAATTTTCAGGACTTCCGCCGACGAGCTGCAGGGTCGGGGGCTACGGTCAACCCAGGAACCCTTCGGGCCCTTTGTGAGCTCGAATGGCCAACTTTTCCAGACTCTAACTGGCCACCAGAGGGCACTCTAAACTTGCCGATTGCTTTTCAGGTTCAAAAAGTCATTTGTGGGAAACCAGGACATCCGGATCAGATTCCCTACATTGAAACCTGGATCGACGTCCTCACTGACCGCCCCACATGGCTTAAAAATTGCTCACCACCTAAACCGTCCAAAGAGCGAGATGTGCTCGTTCTAAAGGGGCCACCCAAAAGGCCCCCGGTCCTCGACCCTCCACAGGATAGTCCCCCCTTAACACGGCCCCCACCTTATTCCGCAGGGCCCCCTGCCCTTCCCCCCAGCCCAAGGCCCTCTCCTCCAAGTCCAGAACCCTCTGTTCTCAGCCAGGGACCCATTGCTTCAAGCTCGGGGCCCTCTACCTCAAGAACGGAGGGGCTCTCTACCTCAAGAATGGAGGAACCCCTTGTTCCCACTCCGGATTCCACTACAACTCTCTCCAGCCCCCCCCATACCTGTTCCGGAAGTTTGTACGGACCACATGGCCAGGTTTCTGTCCCTGCCCAGTTACCCCTGAGGCAAGTTATTCAGGGCCCCCCTGAAGACCCAAAGCCCTTTATGGTTTATGTTCCTTTTTCCACCAGTGACCTGTACAACTGGAAGAATCAAAACCCTTCTTTCTCTCAAAACCCCCAAGGACTAATCTCTCTGTTAGAGTCCGTTTTCTTTACTCATCAGCCCACATGGGATGACTGTCAACTTCTGCAGACCCTTTTCACGTCAGAGGAGAGAGAGAGAATCCGTGCCCAGGGACAGAAGCTAGTCGTGGGGCCAGACGGTCTGCCAACCACGGAAGTAGACCGCCTTGAGGCTGTTTTTCCCCTCACTCGACCCCGGTGGGACCCTAACACTGGTCAAGGTAAGGAGGCTCTCAAACGGTACCGCCAGACTCTAATGGGGGCTCTCCGAGCAGCAGCACGGAGGCCTACAAATATGTCCAAGGTAACGGAGGTGACTCAGGGGGCCACCGAGTCCCCCGCTGCTTTTCTAGAGCGCCTCCAGGAGGCTTACCGGTTATATACCCCTATAGATCCGGAGGCACCAGAGAACAGGCGGGCAATTAATATTGCCTTCGTCGCCCAGTCAGCCCCAGATATAAGGAAAAAGTTACAGAAGTTAGAAGGCTTTGAGGGAAAGGTACTGAGCGAGTTGGTAGAGGTTGCTCAACGAATCTTCAATAATAGGGAAAGTTCGGAAGACTTAAACAAAAAAATGGCAAAAGTCCTACTTGCCATGAGTGAGGACCAGACGCGGAATAAAAACTGAGGAGGTCAGAAGTTTGGAGAAAAGCCAAGGGGAGGAAATAAACTGTCCGGTGGGAGAGGGGGGCGAAAAGGACCCCCTCGAGGCCAAAACCAATGTGCTTTCTGTAAGGAGCAGGGGCACTGGAAAAGCGAGTGCCTGAGAAAATCTTGTCGAGGACCATCAAAGGTCCTTCTAGAGAAGGAAGACTGATGGGGCCGGGGCTCCGCCCTTAGCCCCCAGGAGCCCAGGGTCACTCTTAAAGTAGGGGGCCGAGACATTGACTTTTTAGTGGACACTGGGGCAACTTTTTCTGTGCTCCAGGAAGCAGAAGGCCCTCTATCGCAAAAACGGATCCCAGTTCAAGGGGCCACTGGAGGAATCAAGTCCTATCCATGGACACAGGCCCGGATAAGTAACTTAGGGGAAGGAACCGTTACTCACTCCTTCTTAGTTATGCCTGAGTGCCCTTACCCTCTAGATGGCCGTGACTTGCTCCACAAGCTAAGAGCAACCATTTCCTTCCAAGACGAAGGGCCGGAAGTAAACTTTCCTAGACAGCCAAGTTCCATCTTAATTACCTGCCCCCTGTCTGAAGAGTACCTCCTCCTAACCGGGGAAGATGCTCATAAACAAGAGACTGAGCTCCTCATAAAGTGGCAGAAAGAAATTCCAGAAGTATGGGCAGAAACCAATCTCCCGGGACTGGCTGGCCACCAGCCCCCAATAGTTGTCCAGCTTCTAAGCCATGCCACACCTGTCCGGATTCGACAATATCCAATGAGTTACCGAGCTAAAAAAGGAATAGCTGTCCACATTAAGAGACTAAGGGAAACGGGGATTCTTGTACCCTGCAAGTCCCCTTGGAACACCCCGCTCCTACCTGTCCAGAAACCAGGGACCGAGGACTTCAGGCCAGTACAAGACCTAAGAGAGGTCAACAAGAGGGTTGAGACGATCCACCCAACGGTCCCTAACCCATATACCCTGCTTAGCTTGCTTCCTCCCGATCGGAAAGTGTACACTGTACTAGATTTAAAGGATGCCTTCTTTTCACTACCCCTGGCTCCGGTCAGCCAGCCTCTTTTTGCCTTTGAGTGGACAGACCCCGAAGTAGGGGATTCGGGACAATTAACCTGGACTAGGCTGCCCCAAGGTTTTAAAAACTCTCCTACTCTCTTTGATGAAGCCCTTAGCCGGGACTTACTAGAATTCCGGGAAAGACACCCCGAGGTTACTGTCCTCCAATATGTAGATGACATCCTCCTTGCAGCAAAATCCCCCGAGGAGTGCCAGAAGTCTACCAAAGAATTATTAAAAGCTCTTGGGCAGCTAGGATACCGGGTATCAGCAAGGAAAGCACAGCTATGCCTTCCCCAAGTCTCTTATCTTGGGTACAATATAACTGAAGGAAAGAGAGCACTGTCTAACAAACGCATCCAAGCCATCCTCCAAATTCCGACGCCCCAAACGAAACGGCAAGTCCGGGAATTTTTAGGAGCGGTCGGATATTGCCGGCTGTGGATCCTTGGGTTTGCCGAAATAGCCCGCCCCCTTTATGCTAGCACCGGGGGAAAGGACATAGAACTAACTTGGACTGACAAGGAGGAGGGAGCTTTCCGGGCTCTAAAAAAGGCACTTACCCAAGCCCCAGCCTTAGCACTTCCAGATCTCAGAAAGCCATTCCAGCTGCATGTAGCTGAGGCACAAGGGGCAGCAAAGGGAGTGTTAACACAGCGCTTAGGGCCATGAAAACCGGTCGTGGCTTATCTGTCAAAACGCCTGGATCCGGTTGCGGCAGGTTGGCCTAACTGCCTCCGGGCCATTGCAGCCACCGCCTTGCTAGTTAAAGAAGCCTCTAAACTCACCTTTGGGCAAGAATTGCAAATCATTGCCCCCCACGCAGTCGAAACCCTCCTCAAAAGCCCCCCAGACAGGTGGCTCTCTAACGCAAGAATTACTCAATACCAAGTTCTTCTCCTTGACCCATTCAGAATAAAGTTTCTTCAAACCTCAGCTTTAAACCCAGCTACTTTGCTGCCAGAAAATAATCCCAGCCAACCCATTCATGACTGTGTTGAAACCTTAGCAGCAACCACCAATCTGCGTGAGGACCTGACCGATCTGCCGCTCCAGGACCCAGACGAAACTCTCTATACTGACGGGAGCAGTTTCATTCAAGACGGGACTCGAGTCGCGGGAGCAGCAGTAGTGACGGCCTCTAAGGTAATATGGGCCCAAGCCCTAAACCATGGGACATCTGCACAAAAAGCTGAGCTAGTAGCTCTCACCCAAGCTCTCCGATGGGCCAAGGAAAAAGCGGTGAACATCTATACAGATAGCCGATATGCATTTGCCACTGCACACGTGCATGGGGCCATCTATCAGGAACGCGGCCTCCTAACCAGCGGGGGAAAGGACATTAAAAATGCCTCAGAAATACTAGAGCTTTTAACAGCCCTTTGGCTTCCTAGAGCAGTAGCCATAATCCACTGCAAAGGACATCAAACCTCAAATACGCCTGAAGCAAAGGGAAATGCTTTCGCCGACCAGATGGCCAAAGAAGCGGCCCTAAAACCAGTGGGGCCCCTTCAAGTCTTGCCCCTCCTACCACCCCGGGTACTAAAAACTGCCCCAACTTACTCAGACTCTGACATTCATCTAAGTCAAGTGCTCCAAGCTAGAGATGATTCAGAAGGGTGGAAAGTCCTCCCTGACTCTAGAATCCTCCTACCAGAAGCACTGGGAAGAGACTTAATTTTACAAACGCATCAGAGTACACACTTAGGGGGGACAAAATTAGCTGAATTGCTAAGAACTGACTTTTACATACCTAAGCTTTTTCAGGTAGCAAAAGAGGTAAGCAGAAGATGCCACGTCTGCGCTCAAGTCAACCCAAGTCATGTAAGTACCCCTGCTACCCCAGGTCACCGCCTAAGAGGTCAGCTCCCAGGAGAGCAATGGGAAATAGACTTCACGGAACTGCCTCCTGGACCAGGAGGATACAAGTACTTACTTGTGCTGGTGGACACCTTCTCAGGATGGGTTGAGGCCTATCCAACTTGGTCAGAGTCAGCCCAGGTAGTAGCTAAAAAATTATTAGCTGAAATTATCCCCTGGTTTGGCCTACCGGTAACAATGGGGTCTGACAATGGTCCGGCTTTTATAGCCCAAGTTACCCAAAATTTGGTAAAAGCATTAGGAATCGAATGGAAACTACACTGCATCTATAGACCGCAAAGCTCAGGGCAGGTAGAAAGGATGAATCGGACACTTAAGGAAACCCTCACCAAACTTAAACTAGAGACTGGCAGAAACTGGGTGAGCCTCCTTCCGTTTGCCTTGCTCAAAGCTAGGTGCACCCCTTATGTAAAAGGTATTACTCCATATGAAGCCATGTTTGGCAGGCCACCCCCGCTCCTCCCCAAGCTAGGGGAGGAGCAGCTCGCCTCCCTGTCTAACTCTGAACTTCTCAAGTCCCTACAGGCTTTACACTGCAACTCCAAAGGCATCCACCACACCGTCCGCAACCACCACTCAAAACCTGACGCCGTGGAAGAAGAAACCCCTACCGCTGAACCTGGAGACTTGGTGTGAATCAAGAAAAGACACCCCTCCTCCCTCGAAGCACGCTGGGCTGGACCTTATCAGGTGATTCTAAGCACACCAACTGCCGTGAAAGTCACAGGTAAAAGATTTTGGATACATCACTCACAAATTAAGAGGGCAGACTCCGACCAGAACGCGGAATGGGTTGTACAGAAAACATCAGATCCCTTAAAACTGCGGCTGCAGCGACGTATGCCATTATGCTAACTCTAGTAACTGTACTAACTGCCGAAAACCCTCATCAAGCCACTAATTATACATGGCAGTTAACTCGCACCATTGATGGAACAATAGTTAGCCAAATTAGCACTCCTGGCAGCCCTAAATTTGTTTTTGACCTATGTAAACTCTTTGGGAGAACCTGGAATTCGCCACTGAGGGCAAAAGGGGGAAGAGTAGGGGTGAAAGCTTACGGCTGTGGTGCATTACCCCAGGAACAAGGGCTGTGGCATAGCCAACATTATATCTGTCCGCAGGAAGGTGCCTCAGCGTGCGGGGGAGAGGGCGATTACTTCTGTTACAGTTGGGGTTGTGAAACCATAGCCCCATGGAAAAATGTAGACCGTCTGTTAAGGGTCACGAGGGATAAAAGGCCAGGAGCTCCTACTAAGAACTGTGTGATTGGAGATTGTAACCCTGTTACCTTTGAACCACAGCAGTTTTGGGAGGACTCCCAGTGGTTAGGAGGAAAGACGTGGGGGTTGCGCCTGTATGTAACAGGATATGATCCTGGAGTGCTATTTACTATTCAAAAAAAAGCAATCCCAAAGCCTCTAAATCCAATAGGCCCCCTGGTTCCCATTGCAATCGAAACACCCATAGCAACTCTTTCCGATACCATGAGCCGTCCCTTACCTCCAAAGGCAACCCCCCTTCCTTCACCTCCGAGCTTCCGCCAAAAGTCTGTAAACTTATGTTCAAGTTCCTAAATCAGACTTCCCCCAACTTAACTAAAGACTGCTGGTTATGTCTAAACCCCGAACCACCCTACTATGCAGGTCTAGGAGCTAACAGACATATAGGAACAGCTGAAGATGATATCAGAAATATTTCCCTGTCAGATGATCGCCAAAACTCACACTATTGTCCCTGGGGCACTACCCCTAAGCTTACTTTAGGTGACTTTCAAGGACAAGGAACATGTTTTCTATCCCCCAATTCCCTTTGTTAATATCTCCTTATGTTAACTCTTGTGCCTTGTGATGGTTGGGTTCATGTGTCAACTTGGCTAGGTGGCCTAGCTGTCTGGCCTGACGATTCCTGTGAGGCTATTTGAGGCTGGTTGGTTTGTCGGATCATCAGTCAATTGACTGCAGCTGACTGATGACTCATCAAGGGGTGTGCTTCCACAGTGAGAGAATGCAATTGGCTGGATTTGGTCCGGGTGATCAGTTGGAGGCTTATAAGCCGGATGGTTAGAGAACCTTCACTTCTTCTTCAGCTGCTCAGTGAAGCTTTTCCTGGGGAGCTCGTCGAAGTTGCCAGTTCGTTTCCTGAGGAGTTCGTCAAAGTTGTCGGTTCGTTTCCTGAGGAGTTCTTCAAAGTTGCCGGTTCGTTTCCTGAGGAGTTCGTCAAAGTTGTCGGTTCGTTTCCCAAGGAGTTCGTCGGACGTCTTCCTTGGAGTTGACAGCTTGTTGACGGCTCTGCAGAATTTGGACTCGTGCGCTCCCGCAGTTGCGTGAGTCACTTTTACAATTTGATAATAAGAGACATCTCTCATTGATTCTGTTTCCAAGGAGAACCCTAACTAATACAACTTGGTACCGAGAGTGGTTCTTGAGAAACGGAATCTTAAAATGGGCTTTTACAACTTGTTTTCTACTCTGATTAGATTCAGAGGCACTAATGACTCTATTTCCAATAATCAAGAGGGTACTAAGAGTCCATGGCAGGAGTTGGCAAAGGAAATACGTAAAATAGCACCATTTGATTCTCCTAATTGTGCTCTAGTACGAAGCGAGGCTCTGGGTGACAGCGTTTTCGACACTTTCACGGAGTTTTGCAGTATTAAGAAGTATAATGATGTTGGCTGGCTGCTCTTAGATACTTTGGATACAGTTGTAAGAGAAAGGGATGAGCTAAAGGCTTCAAATTCAAAACTTGAATGCCGTATGACAGATGTAAAGGGTTCCATCTGTGCCCTGAAAGAAAATCTTATTTCCTGTGCCCGCAGACTGGAGGTTTCTGAAAATCAGACGCAGTCTCTTACTGTGCGAGTAGCACATTTACAGCGTAAACTAAAATCTCAACCTCTCAGGGTGTCTGCTGTTAAAGTAAAGGCATTGATTGGAAAAGAATGGGACCCAGAAACTTGGGATGGAGACATATGGATTGATAATAATGACAGTGAGGACATTGGAACCCTGGATTCTGCTGGGTCATTGTTAGATTTACCTGTAGAGGGCTGTCCTGGGGAAACAGCTTCTCTGCCTCCAGTCTGCCCTAAGGAGCCTGCCACAGCAACTCCCACCTAAGGAGATTGACCCTTCAATGCCTGCTAATCTTGTAATCACCTCCCCTGAGGAAGCAGCCCTCACTCTTTTGTCTGGAGAGACTAATCCTGTTTTAAGAGATGAAAATGCAACAGAGTGCCCTGAGGTGAATGGCTTGAGAGATAATTCTAACTCTTTTCATGACCCACCCCCACCACCAGTTTTTGCTTCAAGACCTATAACTAGGCTCAAGTCCCAACAAGCCCCAAAGGGTGAGGTACAAAGTGTGACCCATGAGGAAGTACGCTATACTCCAAAAGAACTGTATGAGTTTTCCAACTTATACAGACAGAAACCAGGGGAATATGTGTGGGAATGGATATTGAGAGTGTGGGATAATGGTGGAAGGAATATAAGGTTGGATCCGGCTGAATTTACTGATATGGGCCCACTAAGCAGAGATTCTGCATTCAATGTTGTAGCTTGAGGGGTTAGAAAGGGTGTTAACAGTTTGTTTGGGTGGCTGGCTGAAACATGGATCAAAAGGTGGCCGGCATTACCAGAAGTTGAAATGCCAGAACTGCCCTGGTATAATGTGGAGGAGGGGATTCAAAGGCTTAGAGAGATTGGAATGTTAGAGTGGATTTATCATGGAAAACCTGCTCACACAGCCCTGGAATGTCCAGAGGACACACCTTTTACCAGGACTGTAAGGAATAAATTTGTGAAACTAGCTCCATCATCCCTGAAGAGCTCTGTAGTCGCCCTTCTCTGTAGGTCAGATATTACTGTAGGAACTGCTGTCACTGAACTGGAATCCTTAAACACAATGGGGATAATCGGGTCCCGAGTCAGCAGAAGCCAAGTGGCTGCAGTTAATCGCCACAGACAAGGTGGGCATGGCTACCATAATGGAAAACAGGCTCAAAGCAGCAATCAAAATAATATGACTCGCAGAGACTTATGGCGTTGGCTAGTGGATCATGGAGTACCAAGTAGTAAAATAGATGGGCAATCGACTAAATTCTTGTTTGAACTATATAAGCAGAAGAATTCTAGGCCACGTGAACAAAAATCTCCCTTGAATTACAAAAACAGAGAGTCACGGCCCCTTAATCAATTCCCAGACTTGAGACAGTTTACAGATCCAGAGCCTCTTGAATGAAGGGAAGGCCGGGTACCCTTGGAGAAGGACCCTGTCACACTGCCAAAAATTTACACTGTTAATCTTCCTCCCATTCTTCCCCAGGGGGACCTACGGCCTTTTACCAGGGTGACTGTGCATTGGGGAAAAGGAAATGATCAGATATTTTGTGGATTATTAGACACTGGGTCAGAAGTGACATTAATTCCCGGAGACCCAAAACGTCACTCTGGTCCACCAGTCAGAGTTGGGGCTTATGGAGGTCAGATGATTGATGGAGTTTTAGCCCAGGTCCGTCTCACAGTGGGTCCAGTGGGTCCCCGGACCCATTCTGTGGTTATTTCCCCAGTGCCGGAATGCATAATTGGAATAGACATACTCAGCAACTGGCAGAATCCTCACATTGGTTCCCTGACTCCTGGAGTGAGGGCTATTATGGTGGGAAAGGCCAAGTGGAAGCCACTAGAGCTGCCTCTGCCTAGCAAAGTAGTGAACCAGAAGCAATACCGGATTCCTGGAGGGATTGCAGAGATTAATGCCACTCTTAAGGACTTGAAGGATGCAGGGGTGGTGATTCCCACCACATCCCCATTCAACTCTCCTATTTGGCCTGTGCAGAAAACAGATGGCATTCAAAGTGTAAAACTTATGGTTTTGCAGTCTCAATATCATCACCTGTCCTCAGAAGAAACAATGATTTGATTCTCCCTAAAAACCAGTGGGGAATGAAGTGGGGTCCCTTTCCCTTAATCCTAAAACATCTGAAAAGCAACAGCGTTGTGTAAAGGGCATTAGGCCATGGGGAGGGGGGAGTGAGGCTGGGCCTGTACCAGTTAAAGGAAGCAAAACTTTACTGTTTAGGGGAGGCAAAGCTGCGGTTGCACGCATCAGCCAAGCGTAACTCTTCTAACAATAACTGCTCCAGGTCCAAGTGAAACTTTTTGTAACCCTTTTATAATCAATAGCTGCTCCAGCTCCAAGTGAAACTCTTTGTGAAATTGTTTTTGTGAAATTGTTTTTTATGATCAAGAGCTAAACTGCCAACTCTGCTTCTGTTAAAATAGCTTGCTTGCTTGCGTTTCTAGGATACGGTTTCTGCCTATATAAGGCACCAGCGCACACAGGTGGGGGCTGCTTGCTGAACTCCTTGCGTGGCGTGAGAGACAGCAGCTGCCTGCTAGCAGGCTAATAAAAGGCTCTTTAAATTCTGTTTGGCTGTCTCGTACTTTAACTCGCGGGCACTGTAACACCATCATCTGGTTGTGCATTCATCACCCCAATCTATTTTTGAACATTTTCCTTACACCAGAAAGAATCAGAATAAGAATAAAAAATAAAAGTAAAAAAGAACACCCAAATCATCCCCCCATCCCACCATATTTTTCATTTAGTTATTGCCCCCATTTTTCTACTCATCCATCCATACATTGGATAAAGGGAGTGTGATCCACAAGGTTTTCACAATCACACTGTCACCCATTGTAAGCTACATTGTTATACAATTGTCTTCAGAGTCAAGGCTACTAGGTTGGAGTTTGACAGTTTCAGATATTTACTTCTAGCTATTCCAATACATTAAAACCTAAAAAGTGTTATTTTTAGTGCTTAAGAATGTCCACAAGAGTTACCTCTCAACTCCATTTGAAATCTCTCAGCCACTGAAGCTTTATTTTATTTCCGTTCCCATCCCCCTTTTGGTCAAGAAGACATTCTCAATCCCACGATGCCAGGTCCAGATTTACACCCCTGGGAGTCAGGTCCCACTGGGGGGGGGGGCAGTGAGATCACCTGCCAAGGTGGCTTAGTTAGAGAGAGAGGCCACATCTGAGCAACAGAGGCACTCAGGGGGAGAATCTTAGGCACAATTATAAGCAGGTTTAGCCTCTCCTTTGTAGTAACAAGCTTCATAGGGGCAAGCCCCAAGACAGAGGGCTCGGTATACCAAGTTGTCAATTCTCAACATTTGTGAGAACATCAGCAACAATCCAGGTGAGAAAGTCCAACACTTCAGCATTGCCCCCAGCTCCTCAAGGGGGGACAGCATATATATTTTTATTCTCCACCCAAATTACTTTGGGATGTGTTACTATTTCATTCCAACCTATAGAGACCTACCATATCTCACTTCCTATTCAAAGTTCCATGTAATTGTGGTGTTTGAACAAACTGACTGCAGAAGTTATACTGTTTATAAAATATAGATTCTGCACCAAATAAACATCTCTTCCCTTGGTCTCACATGGAAGTTGAGGTTTTAACACACAGTCAGTTTCAACCTTTACCCTTTGGCCCCACTTGCCCTAGTCTTAACCAAATCTGTTTCGTTCATATCTCTAAGTGAAGTCGGGGCTCTTTTTCAGCTTTTTTTTTTTTTTAACAGTTGCTGTATGCATTAATACTGACATTCATATCTGCCAAGCTCTAGCTCTGAGTTTCAGGTGTAACAGGTACCCAGTGTTCTAAAGACCAATCAGGTTATACATTAAGGGATCAACATCTCAGAGTTTGGAGATAGCCATTACAATTCAGGAATAGATTTGACTGCTGAAAGAGCTTACAATCTAGGGACCATTACAATAATTGTTTCCCTGTTAGGCTGTGCTCTAAGATTCAATTCTGAGTTTACACATTGTAGTTAGTCCATATCGGTGAGGCATTATAGTGTTTGCCTTTGTTTCTGACATACTTCACTCAAACTGCTGTCTACAGGATCCATTCACCTCCTTGTGTGTCTCACAGCTTAACTCCTTCTCGCAGTTGCTCAATATTCCATTGCATGCATACACCACAGTTCACCATTCTGTTCCTCAATGTACCCTTAGGCCACCTCCACCCATTGCAAATCATGAATACTGCCTCTATAAACACCAGTGTGCCAATGTCCATTCATGTCTCTGCTCTCAGATCTTCCAAGTACATATCCCATAATGAGGTTGCAGGACCTTATGGCCCCCACATACTTAGCTTCTTGTGGAACCACCACACTGACCTCCAGAAAGGCTACAACATTCTGCCTCCTCATCAACAGTAAATAGGTACATCCCTCTCTCCATGTTTTCTCCAGCACTTTTATTCCTATATATATTTTTTCCTACAATTTTATAGAGATATATTCACATACCATATAATTATCCACAGTGTACAATCAGTTGTTCATGGTATCATCATATAGTTGTACATTTATCACCACAGTCAGCACTTGAACATATAGACTACTATGAAAAAATATTTTTTTGGTGAATAATAAAAAAGATAATAAAAAGAAAAATAACGTGTCATACAATACAATATAATAGTAAGGACAGAAAATAACACCACTACCAAGAATCCCATATCCCTCCCTTATATCCCCCTCTCATACACATTTAACTTTGGTATATTGCCTTTGTTACATTTAATGGAAGCACATTACAGTGTTATGTTGACCATAGACTCCAGTTTGCTTTGATTATATATTTTTCCCAAATACCAACCCTTTTTCAACTCTCTGCATGGTTGACATTCATTTGTTCTCCCACACGTAAAAACCTTTTTATATTTGTACATTTAGCAACAGTCATTGGCCACTCCAATTTTTGCCAAGTTACATAGTTCCAGTCTTTATCATCTATCTTTACCTCTGGTGTCATACATTCCCCTATCCCACCTCTTTCAGCTTTACTCACAAATGTCTTTGTTTCATCTACTTAAAATATTGTGCTGCCATCACATAATATTATGCTATATATTTCCGGATCTATGCAATCAATCCTGCTGAACATTCTGTAGTCCTTCAGCATCAAATGCCCAATCTCTACCCTCTTTCTATCTCCTGGTAGCCTGTGTTATCAGCATAAGGCAGGGAGCAGGGTCATGCAACTTAGGGAGGGGTTGATTGTAATCAACAGGGAGGAGGGGAGGATTATAGAGATAACAGTATTTCAGGGAGTCTCAGGGAGGAGGTAGTTTGGGATATAGATTACAGTTAGCATCTGATATTACAAGGAGAATAAGTCAATCCTCAGCTGTCCTAGTTCAAGCAAACTGCTGTGTGCAGTTTTCAAGACACTTGGGGCCAGGGGCTCCCACATATGGCTTGTTATTTTTAACTGTCTAGGCATCTGACTTTCTTGATTAGTTTATTCTGGAGTTTGTTTTCACTATTTTACCTAGGGTTTTATTGTTGATTGGCTTTGTTCTCTAATCTTTGGTGTTTAGTTCAGCTTATTCTAGACGTTTAACTTAGATTCTGTTTAGTTGATCCGAGTTTTTCACCTCTTGTTTTTCTGTTTCTTGCCCTGCCTCTATGTAGCCTTTTTGTGAGAGGGTCTCCTCTGATGTGGTCAACCTCAGTCAGGTTTTCCCAGTCCAGAGAGGCCCAGGTCTCAGGAGGAGGGTATGGAGTTTCCTTGAGAATGAGACCCTCCTGTGAGGCCTCTAGACTTGGTGCTTTTCCTATGCTGTCCAGCAGGTGGTGCTTTTGCCATCCCACAGCTCCCCCACCAGTGTATGTAGCCTTTAGTTCTCCAGGATACCCTGACCCTGTCGGGGGTGTGGCTGACTGAAGTTGGTTTCTGAATTCCAGCCCCTGGGGTCTGAGTTCCCAGAAGCTGAGCTGCCACTGGAGCTGGACCATGCCCCTCTTTTCTTGGGGAAGTTATGGCCTTTTTAGCAAATTGTCTCCTCCACTAGACTTATTGCTTTGTCTCTCAGAACCATCTTAGCTCTGCTCTTGCCTGGGCCCAAATTACAAGTCTTTGAGGCTTTCTGTAATGGCTTCTTAGAATGGTTATTACAAAAAAAAAAAAAGAAAAAGATAAAAAAGAAAAAGAAATAGAATGGCCCAGTATGGAGTATTTACAATCTTTGAAGTTCTAATGGGCTATTGAAATGCTAAAAGACAAGGAGTTGAGGGTGATTAAGGAACAATCAAGAAAGCAGTGTGTTCTAGTTTGCTAATGCTGCCAGAATGCAAAACACCAGAGATGGACTGGCTTTTATAAAGGGGGTTTATTTGGTTACACAGTTACAGTCTTAAGGCCATAAAGTGTCCAAGGTAATGCATTAACAATTGGGTACCTTCTCTGGAGGATGGCCAATGGTGTCCAGAAAACCTCTGTTAGCTGGGAAGGCATGTGGCTGGCATCTGCTCCAGAGTTCTAGTTTCAAAATGGCTTTCTCCCAGGACATTCCTCTCTAGGCTGCAACTTCTCTCCAAAATGTCACTCAGTTGCTCTTGGGGCATTTGTCCTCTCTTAGCCTTTCCAGAGCAAGAGTCTGCTTTCAACAGCCGTCTTCAAACTGTCTCTCATCTGCAGCTACTCTCAGCTTCTGTGCCTTCTTCAAAGTGTCCCTCTTGGCTGTACTAGCTTGCTCCTTCTGTCTGATCTTATATAGTGCTCCAGAAATTTAATTCAGACCCACCCTGAATGGGTGGGGCAACACCTCCATGGAAATTATCCAACCAAAGGTCTTGTTCACAGTTGATTGAATCACCTCTCCATGGAAACATCCAGAGTATTACAATCTAATTAACACTGATAGGTCTGCCCACACAAGATTACATCAAAGATAATGGCATTTGGGGGGACATAATACATTCAAACTGGCACACAGAGTAACTAGCTTTTCAGAGAAGGGCCTTGGCCCCTTGGATTTGCATATTGAGTGTGATTCTGTTTGAGCCTGGCCCTTCTCCAGATTATGTTCACCCCAGCTCCAAAAACTCTCTGTTTTTATTTATTTTTATTTTTATTTTATTTTTTGCTGTTTTTGCTAGCCCTATCTCCTCTCTACTGACCGTTCCCAGATTCTCCAGTGTCTAGTCTCAGCTTATCTATGGTTGGAGTTTTTGTTCAGCAGTCTGAGTTTGTTAATCAGTGCTGCAACTGGAGTTCTCCCTCCTGGTTCCCAGCACTGATGGCCCCTCCTCCCTTGGGACTGAACCTGGCAGGGAGGGGCATGGGCCCCCTGGCCAGGAGAACTTACAGATTTCACTGATCTCAGCTGCTCCACACATTCTTGTGTGTTGTATGAAGTATGTCCAAACTCAAATTCCTCTGTGGTATCCGGTCCATGCAGTTCCTGGCTTTCTACCAACCGCCCTAGAGGAGTAACTAAAACCCACACCTCACTACTCCGCCATCTTGCCCTGCCTCCTTCAATGATTTTATTTTTGTATTTTTGAGAGTAAAAGTTTGGCATTTTTTTTTTGTTAAATTTATTTTTTATGTTTTATTTTTATTAGAGAAGTTGTAGGTTTACAAAAAATGCATAAAATACAGGGTTCCCATATACCACCTTATTATTAATACCTTGCATTGGAGTGGAATATTTGTTACAATTGATGTTAGCAATTTTTATAATTGTGCTATTAACTATAGTCCATCATTTAACTTAGGGTTCACTGTTTGTGTTGTGCAGTTCCATAGATTTCTAAAAAATTTTATTCTAGTAATGTATATAAAACCTAAATTTCCTCCTTTTAACCACATTCAAATACATAATTCAGTGCTGTTAATTACATTCACAATTGTGGGAGCCCTGGGCCCCCAAGTGTCTTGAAGGCTGCACACAGCCATTTGCTTGACCTAGGACAGTTAATATTTGACCTATTCTCCTTGTAATATCAGGTGCTAAATGTAATCTATACCCAAAACTACCTCCTCCCTGAGATTCCCTGAGATACTGTTATCTACAAGATAATCTATAATCCCTACCCCAGCCTTATGCTCTCATACCCATTGGAATGTTGAGCCCTTATGACCAGCTTAGTCAGCCCCCCAAAGTGCAGACTATTTCCACATTTGTGCTCTGAACCTGCCGCCATTCAGAGCAGCTCCTGAATCCATTCAGAGAAGCTCCTGAATTCAGGGCAACATGACTCAACTTCCCACCCTGTCAGTAAGCCCCATAATAAAGGCTCATGTCTCAGAATGTGTCTGGTGCTTTCTTTAGTCCTTTGGCTACAAAAGCCTTCTTGGGCCATGACAGCAATGTTGTGCTACCATTACCACCATCTATTACCACAAATATTCCATTGTACCAAATAGAAACTCTGCACACTTTAAGCCTAATTCCCTATTCCCTACACCCACCCCACCCCTGGTAACATATATTCTAGATACTGGCTCTATGAGTTTGCTTATTCTATTTCATATCAGTGACTTCATACAATATTTGTCCTTTTGTGTCTGGCTTATTTTATTCAACATGGTGTCTTCAAGGTCCATCCTGTTGTTGCATGTATCAGAACTTTATTCCTTTTTATGGCTGAATAATATTCCACTATATGTACATACCACATTTTATTTATCCATTAATTGGTTGATGGATACTTGGGTTTCTTCCATCTTTTGGTGATTGTGAATAATGTCCCTATAAACATTGGTGTGAAAATATCTGTTTGAGTTCCTGGTTTCAATTCTTTTTGGTATATAGAAGTGGGGTTGCCAGATCATATCTTAATTCTACACATGACTTTCTGAGGAACTGCCAAACTGTCCTCCACAGTGACTGCTGTGGGATGGAGGCAACCCAAAGGTCCATCAGCAGATGAGTAGATAAACAGAATGTGGTGTATATATATATATATATAGTGGAATATTGAGAAATCAGTAAATATCTGGAGTTGAATGAAAAAGAAAACACAATATATCAAAATTTATGGGATGCAGTGAAGGTAGTACTGAGAGGGAAATTTATAGCCCTAAATGCCTACATTACAAAGGAAGAAAGAGCTAAAACCAACAACATACCTGAACAACTAGAGAAACTGGAGAAATAATAGCAAACTAATCCCAAAGCAAGCATAAGGAAAGAAACAACAAAGATTAGAGGAGAAATAAATGAAATTGAGAACAAGAAAACAGTAGAGAGAATCAATAAAACCAAAGGTTGGTTCTTTGAGATCAATAAAATTGACAAACCTTTATCTTTGTCTTTTTGACAAAGACAAAAAGAGAGAAGCTGCAAATAAATAAAATCAGAAACTAGGGGTCAGGCATTACCACTAGTCCCAAAGAAATAAAAAAAGATCATAAGAGGTTATTATGAACAACTGTATGCCAACAAACTAGGCAACTTAGATGAAATGGACAACTTCCTAGTAACACGTGAACAACCTACACTGGCTTGAGAAGAAATAGATGACCTCAACAAACAAGTCACAAATAAAGAGATTGAATCAGTCATCAAAAATCTTCAAGCAAAGAAAAGCCCAGGACCATATGGCTTCACAGACAAATTTTACCAAACATTCCAAGAAAAATTAATACCATTCCTGCTCAAGCTCTTCCAAAAAATTGAAGAAGAGGAAACACTACCTAACTCATTCTATGAAGCCAATATTACCCTAATGCCAAAGCTGGATAAAGATACTTCAAGAAAAGAAAACTTTGGATCAATCTCTCTAATGAATATAGAGACAAAAATCGTCAACAAAATACTCGCAAACTGAAGTCAATAGTATATTAAAAGATTATACATCACGACTAAGTGGGGTTTATCAATTAATTTAATACACTACATTAACAAATTAATAGGGGAAAGCCGCATGATCATCTCAATTGAAGCAGAACAGGCATTTGACAAAATTCAGCATCCTTTCATTATAAAAACACTTCAAAAAGTAGGAATTGAAGGAAACTCCCTCAACATGATAAAAAGGCATGTATGAAAAACCCATAGCTAACATCATACTCAATGGTGAGAGATTGAAAGCCTTCCCCCTAAGATCAGGAACTAGACAAGGATGCCCACTGTCACCACTGCTATTCAACACTGTGCTAGAAGTTCTAGCTAGAACAATTAGGCAAGAAAAAGAAGGAAAATACATCCAAATTGGAAAGGAAGAAATAAAACTGTCACTATTTGCAGATGACATGATCCTATGTTTAGAAAGTCTTGAAAAAAACAACAAAGCTACTTGAGCTAATAAATGAGTTCATCAAAATGGCAGAATACAAGATCAACACTTTTTTTTATAGTGGTCATTCTAGTGGGTGTGAAATGGTATCTCACTGTGGTTTTGATTTACATTTCCCTAATGACTAATGATGTTGAACATCTTCTCATGTATTCACTGGTCATTTGTATATCCTCATTGGAGAAGTGTCTATTCAAGTCTTTTGCCCATTTTTTAATTGAGTCATTTTTTTGTTGTTGTTGAGTTGAAGGATTTCTTTATATATTCTAGATATTAAACCCTTACTGGATATGTGGTTTCCAAAAATTTTCTCCCATTGAGTACGTTTGTCATTTAACTTTCATGATAAAGTCTTTTGAGTCATAAAACTATTTAATTTTGATGAGATGAGTAAAGGAAAATGACCAACCTCCTATTGAGAGCTTTGCAAGGAAAGCAGCACAGTTTGGGACAGCCAGAGTTCAGTTACAGAGGGGAAATTGAGGCTGAATGGATGAGCAAGACCAAAAGCAAGACTGTTTTAGGAAATGGTGGACAGTTCATTTTTTGGATCAAGCATAGGGTGCATTTAGTGGTATAATAGAAGATGATATTGAAATCTATATGATTAGCTTGAATCCAGAATATGACTAGAGTCATTATTGATAAAATCTTATTTATTTGATGGTATACTAAAGAAACTATTTGGAATTATTCTGTCTAGATCTTAGGGAAATTTTGGAATTGATATTTGTTGCTGAGAAGTAATTCAACAACTTTGATTGTTGCAAATGTGAAATTGGTATATATTTGATAAATTATTAATGCCATTGGAACTGAAGTTGATTATAGATCATAATTTTTGGTAGTAATAAAGTTTACTATAAAACAGGTGTTCCTGGGGTGTGTCTACTTAGTAGACTGTGATGAATTTTGATATTTTCCTAATTAGAAAATCAGAGCTTTAAAAATGTATCAACTTTTTGAAATAATCTTTTCACTATTCTTTTATAGAACCATTTGTGACCCACAATATTTAGAGGACTGTGTGGGACCTGCTTTAGTATGAGGGTTTTGATCTCAATTGTCTTGACAATATTTGATGTGATTTGTCTATGTACAAATAATATATGTAGCTAGAAGTATAGAAGAAGAGAAAACATAAGGCAAAAGTGAGACTGATTCTTGGTAGTAGTGTTGTTGTCTGACCCTACTATTGTATTGTATGATACTTTATTTTTGTTTTTATCAACTTTTTTATTATTTGTTAAAAAAAAACAGAAAAAAACCTTTTTTCCTAGTAGTCAATATCTTCAAGTGCTGACTGTGGTGATAAATGTACAACTATATGATGATATCATGAACAACTGATTGTACACTGTGGATAATTGTATAGTATATGAATATAGCTCTATAAAATTGTAGGAAAAAACTGAGACTGAATTAGAGATGTAGAGCTCCAGTTACAAAAACTTTAAGATTAACTGCTGTGATGGTATTCCGATACTTATTCAGTTCTAGCTACTATTTGTTACTGATTGAAAGAACATTGAAATAATTGAATAATGAGGTGCATAACTGTGATGATGGGATGGGGGAGTGGAGTAGGTTAGCTGGAAAGGAGTCTTATAGCTGTTTCTATATTAATACTGTATATTTTGAATTGATCAATAACAGCAGAAAACAAATTATTTATCATTATGTTGGGTACTTGTTAAATTGCTTTCTACTCTGTTATAATATAGAGGAATTAATCTGTTACTCTTATAGGTATAATCTCTCTTTCTTTCTTTCTTTCTTTCCTTCCTTCCTTTCTTTCTTTCCTTTCTTTCTCTCCAGCAGTCATCAGAAAAGAGATCACAAAAAAGCTGTTGTGTATGCGGTCCTCTTCATCATTTGTGACCTGGGATATTGAACTCTTGGGTTGTCAGAGTTCCAGCTCATAAAGCAAACTGTGACAGTCCAGTCTAGCCAAGTGAGTAGTCCCTATGGACTAGTAATACAGAGGCTTGTGCTAGACCTGTCTCTCTAGAACAAAACAAGGAAGAAAAAAAGCAAAGAAAGGGGATATGGAAAAATGTAGATATGAATCTTGGACCCTAGAGGAGAAGTTCAGTCCTGGCCCACAAACAGCAAAGCTGGGGAATGGGGATTATGTTCAAGTTCAGTAGAGTGGTATTCATGAAATATAAACACTGGGAGAACTAAGTCTGTTTGGGACCTGGCTTGACTTCAAGAATGAAAAAACTTAGATTGAACTGTAACAAAAATACCTATGAAGGCAAGGCTAATAGGGAGAAAGTATGCATTGACGTCAAAGTGGATAGAAATATGATTATAATAAAGTATATTTTTCATGATAATATGAAATACTAGCAATATAGAGATGATAATCATTTTTTTATTAAATTCAGTTTTACTGAAATACATTCACACACCATACAATCATCCATGGTATACAATCAACTGTCACAGTATGATAACATAGTTATGCGTTCATCACCAGACTCTATCTCTGAACATTTTCCTTACATCAGAAAGAACCAGAACAAGAATAAAAAATAAAAGTGAAAAAAGAACACCCAAATCATCCCCCATCCCACCCCATTTGTCCTTTAGTTTTTATCCCCATTTTTCTACTCATCCATACACTAGATAAAGGGGGTGTGATCCACAAGGTCTTCACAATCACACTGTCACCCCTTGTAATCTACACTATTATATAATTGTCTTCAGGAGTCCAGACTGCTGGGTTGGAGTTTGGTACTTTCAGGTAATTACCTCCAGCTATTCCAATACATCAAAACCTAAGAGGTGTTATCTATATAGTGCATAAGAATGTCCACCAGAGTGACCTCTCGACTCCATTTGAAATCTCTCAGCCACTGAAACTATTTCGTCTCATTTTGCATCCCCCTTTTGGCCAAGAAGATACTCTCAGTCCCACGATGCCGGGTCCACATTCATCCCCAGGAGTCATATTCTGCATTGCCAGGGAAATTTACAACCCTGGGAGTCGGGTCCCACGTAGGGGGGAGGGCAGCGAGTTCACCTGTCGCGATGACTCAGAGAGAGAGAGGGCCACATCTGAGCAACAAAGAGGTACTCAGGGGGAGACTCTTAGGCACAATTACATGCAAGTTTAGACTCTCCTTTGTGGTAACGAGCTTCATAAGGGCAAGTCCCATGATCGAGGGCTCAGCACATCAAACCGCCAGTCCCAATGTTTGTGACAACATCAATACCAGTCCAGGTGAGGATGTTCAACACATCCACACCTTCCCCCAGATCCTCGGGGCTGGGGAGGGGGAGGCTGTAAATATATTTTTTATTATCTGCCCAAATTACTCTGGGATGTGTCACTATTTCACTCCAGCCTATACTAACCTACCGTATCTCACTTCCTATTCAAAGTTCCATGCAATTGTGGTGTTTGAACAAATCGACTGTAGAGTTGTACCGTTTAGAAAATTTAGATCCTGTACCAAATAAATATCTCTTCCCTTGGTCTCATATGGAAGTTGAAGTTTTAAAACACAATCAGTTTCAACCTTTACCCTTTGGCCTGGCTTGCCCTGGTCTTAACCAGACCTGCTTCATTCATATCACTAATTGAAGTCTGGGCTCTTTTTCAGCTTTTTTTTTTTTTTTTGACAGTGGCTGTATGCACTAATACTGACATTCATATCTGCTGAGCTCTAGCTCTGAGTTTCAGGTGTCTCAGAGATATGCATTGTTCCAGAGACCAATCAGGTTATACGCTAGGGGATCAGCATCTCAGAGTTTAGAGATAGGCATTACAATTCAGGGATAGAGTTAACTGCTGTAAGAGCTTACAATCTAGGGACTATTACAATTATTATGTCCATGTTAGGCTATGTTCTAAGATTCAATTCTGAGTTTACACATTGTAGTTAGTCCATATTGGTGAGGCATCATCCCTCTCACCATGTTTTCTCCAACACTTTTACTCCTATATATATATTTTCCTACAATTTTATAGAGTTATATTCACATACCATACATTTATCCACAGTGTACAATCAGTTGTTCATGGTATCATCATAAAGTTGTACATTTATCACCACAATCAGCACTTGAACATATTGATTACTACAAGAAAAATTTTTTTTTTTAGCAAAAAGAA
The DNA here is from genome assembly GCF_015220235.1 of Choloepus didactylus. NCBI lineage: Eukaryota > Metazoa > Chordata > Mammalia > Pilosa > Megalonychidae > Choloepus > Choloepus didactylus. The sequence goes on along the minus strand of NC_051334.1, from coordinate 74,744,680 downwards.
AAAAATGATAAAAAGAAAAATAACATGTCATACAATACAGTATACTAGTAAGGACAGCAAATAACACCACTACCAAGAATCCCATATTCCTCCCCTATATCCCCCTCTCATATACATTTAGCATTGGCATATTGCCTTTGTTACAGTTAATGGAGGTATATTACAATGTTACTGTTGACCATAGACTCCAGTTTGCTTTGATTATGTTTTTTCCTGAATACCATCCCCTTTTCAACTCTCTACATGGTTGACATTCATTTGCTTTCCCACATGCAAAAACATTTTTATATTTGTATATTTAGTAACAGTCATTGGCCACTCCAGTTTTTGCCACGTTATACAGTCCCAGTCTTTATCATCTATCTTTACCTCTGGTGTCATACATTCTCCTATCCCACTTCTTTCCGCTTTACTCACAGACATCTTTGTTCAGTGTACTTACAATACTGTGCTACCATCACACAGTATTATGGTATCTATTTCTGGATCTATGCAATCAATCCTAAACATTCTGTAGTCCTTCAGCATCAAATGGCTGGTCTCTGCCCTCTTTCTATCTCCTGGTCGCCTGTGTTGTCAGCTTTTAAATCCCAAAGTTGTTCACTAATGTCTGTTCATATTAGCGAGACCATACAGAATCTGTCCTTTTGTTTCTGGCTGACTTCACTCAACATAATGTCCTCAAGGTTCATCCACATTATTACATGATCCATGTCTTTGTTCTGTCTTACAGCTGCATAATATTCCATCATGTGTATATACCACAGTTTGTTTATCCACTCGTCCTTTGATGGACATTTGGGCTGTTTCCATCTCTTGGCAATTGCGAATAATGCTGCAATAAACATTGGTTTACAAATGTCTGTTTGTGTCTTAAGTTTCAGTTCCTCTGAGTATATACCCAGCAATGGAATAGCTGGGTCATACGGCAAATCTATATTTAGCTTCCTGAGGAACCTCCATACTGTCTTCCAGAGTGGTTGCACCATTCTACATTCCCACCAACAATGAATAAGTGTGCCTCTTTCTCCACATCCTCTCCAGCACTTGTCATTTTCTGTTTTTTGGATAATGGCCATTCTAGTAGGTGTGAGATGCTATCTCATTGTGGTTTTGATTTGCATTTCCTTAATAGCCAGTGAAGTTGAGCATTTTTTCATATGTTTTTGAGCCATTTGTATTTCCTCTTCAGAAAAATGTCTGTTCATGTCTTTTGCCCATTTTTTAATTGGATTGTTTGTCTTTCTGTTATTGAGATGCAGGATTCCTTTATATATTCGGGATATTAAACCCTTATCTGATATGTGGTTTCCAAATATCATCTCCCATTGTGTAGGTTGCCTTTTTACTTTTCTGACAAAGTCCTTTGATGTACAAAAGTGTTTAATTTTGAGGAGATCCCATTTGTCTATTTGTCCTTTGGTTGCTCATGCCTTGGGTGTGAGGTCTAAGAAACCACCTCCTTTCACAAGATCTTTAAGATATTGCCCTACATTTTCTTCTAAGAGTTTTATGGTCTTGGTGCTAATGTTTAGGTCTTTGATCCACTTTGAGTTAATTTTGGTATAAGGTGTGAGATGGACATCCTCTTTCATTCTTTTGGAAATGGATATCCAGTTCTCCAAACACCATTTATTGAACAGGCTGCTCTTTCCCAGTTGCTTCGGCTTCACTGCCTTATCAAAGATCAGTTGTCCGTAGATGCGAGGGTCTACTTCTGAACACTCAATTCGATTCCATTGATCAGTATATCTGTCCTTATGCCAGTACCATGCTGTTTTAAGCACTGTAGCTTTGTAATATGTCAGGTAGTGTGAGACCTCCCACTTCTTTCCTCTTTCTCAAGATATTTTTGGCTATTCGGGGCACCTTACCCTTCCAAATAAATTTAGTTATTGGTTTTTCTATTTCTGTAAAGTAAGTTGTTGGGATTTGAATTGGTATTGCATTGAATCTGTAAATCAGTTTAGGTAAAATTGCCATCTTAACTATATTTAGTCTTCCAATCCATGAACATGGTATGTTCTTCCATTTTTTTAGGTCTTGTTCAATTTCTTTTAGCAGTTTCTTATAGTTTTCTATGTGAAGGTCTTTTGTGTCCTTGGTTAAGTTTATTCCTAAATACTTGATTCTTTTGGTTGCTATTGTAAATGGGATTTTTTTCTTGATTTCCTCCTCTTGTTGCACATTACTTGTGTATAGGAACACTACAGATTTTTGCGTGTTGATCTTGTAGCCTGCTACTTTGCTGTATTCATTGACTAGTTCTAGTAGCTTTGCTGTAGATTTTTCTGGATTTCCTACATACAGAATCATGTCATCTGCAAATAGTGAAAGTTTTACTTCTTCCTCTCCAATTTGGATGCCTTTTATTTCTTTTTCTTGCCTAATTGCTCTAGCTAGAACTTCCAGCACAATGTTGAATAACAATGGTGATAGTGGGCATCCCTGTCTTGTTCCTGATCTTAGAGGAAAAGCTTTCAGTCTCTCACCATTGAGTGTGATGTTAGCTGTGGGTTTTTCATATATTGCCTTTATCATATTGAAAAAGTTCCCTTCTATTCCTATCCTTTGAAGTGTTTTCATCAGGAAAGGATGTTGAATTTTGTCAAATGCCTTTTCTGCATCAATCGAGATGATCATGTGGTTCTTCTGCTTTGATTTATTGATGTGGTGTATTACATTAATTGATTTTCTTGTGTTGAAACAGCCTTGCATACCTGGAATAAATCCCACCTGGTCGTGGTGTATAATTCTTTTAATGTGCTGCTGGATTCGATTTGCAAGTATTTTGTTGAGGATTTTTGCGTCTATATTCATTAAAGAAATTGGTCTATAATTTTCTTTTTTTGTAGTATCTTTGTCTGGTTTTGGTATTAGGGTGATGTTGGCTTCATAGAAAGAGTTAGGTAGCTTTCCCTCTTCTTCAATTTTTTTGAAGAGTTTGAGCAGGATTGGTACTAATTCGTTCTTGAATGCTTGGTAGAATTCACATGTGAAACCATCTGGTCCTGGGCTTTTCCTTTTTGGGAGCTTTTTGATGACTGACTCAATCTCTTTACTTGTGATTGGTTTGTTGAGGTCATCTATTTCTTCTTGGGTTAATGTTGGTTGTTTATGCTTTTCTAGGAAGTTGTCCATTTCATCTAAGTTGTCTAGTTTATTAGCATATAGTTGCTCATAGTATCTTCTGATTATCTCCTTAATTTCTGCAGGGTCAGTAGTTATATTTCCTTTCCCATTTCTGATTGCGTTTATTTGCATCTGCTCTCTCTTTTTTTTTGTTAGCCTGGCCAGTGGTCCATCGATTTTATTGATTTTCTCAAAGAACCAACTTCTGGTTTTGTTGATTCTCTCTATTGTTTTCCTGTTCTCAATTGCATTTATTTCTGCTCTAATCTTTGTTATTTCTTCCCTTCTGCTTGCTTTGGGATTAGTTTGCTGTTCTTTCTCTAATTCCTCCAGGTGAGCAGTTAACTCTTCAATTTTTGCTCTCTCTTCTCTTTTAATATAGGCATTTAGGGCAATAAATTTCCCTCTCAGCATCGCTTTTGCTGCATCCCATAAGTTTTGATAAGTTGTGTTTTCATTGTCATTTGCCTTGAGGTATTTACTAATTTCTCTTGTAATTTCTTCCTTTACCCACTGGTTTTCTAAGAGGGTGTTGTTTAGCCTCCATATGTTTGTGAATTTTATGACCTTCTGCCTTTTATTTATTTCCAACTTCATTCCATTGTGGTCTGAGAAAGTGTTTTGTATAATATCAATATTTTTAAATTTGTTGAGACTTGCTTTGTGACCCAACATGTGGTCTATCCTACAGAATGTTCCATGAGCACTTGAGAAAAAAGTGTATCCTGCTGTTGTTGGATGTAGTGCTCTATAGGTGTCTGTCAAGTCTAGTTCATTTATCATACAATTCAACATCTCTGTTTCTTTAGTGATCCTCTGTCTAGATGTTCTATCCATTGATGAGAGTGGTGTATTGAAGTCTCCAACTATTATTGTAGAGGTATCTATTTCTCCTTTCAGTGATCGCAGTGTTTGCCTCATGAATTTTGGGGTATTCTGACTTGGTGCATAAATATTTATGATTGTTACGTTTTCTTGATTAATTGACCCTTTTATTAATATATAGTGTCCTTCTTTGTCTCTTTTAATTGTTTCACTTTTGAAGTCTAACTTGTCTGATGTTAATATAGCTACTCCCACTTTTTTCTGGTTGTTCTTTTTTTTTTTCTTTTTTTTTTAATATTCATTTTATTGAGATATATTCATATACCACGCAGTCATACAAAACAAATCGTACCTTCGATTGTTCACAGTACCATTACATAGTTGTACATTCATCACCCAAATCAATCCCTGACACCTTCATTAGCACACACACAAGAATAACAAGAATAATAATTAGAGTAAAAAAGAGCAATTGAAGTAAAAAAGAACACTGGGTACCTTTGTCTGTTTGTTTCCTTCCCCTATTTTTCTACTCATCCATCCATAAACTAGACAAAGTGGAGTGTGGTCCTTATGGCTTTCCCAATCCCCTTGTCACCCCTCATAAGCTACATTTTTATACAACTGTCTTTGAGATTCATGGGTTCTGGGTTGTAGTTTGATAGTTTCAGGTATCCACCACCAGCTACCCCAATTCTTTAGATCCTAAAAAGGGTTGTCTAAAGTGTGTGTAAGAGTGCCCACCAGAGTGACCTCTCGGCTCCTTTTGGATTCTCTCTGCCACTGAAGCTTATTTCATTTCCTTTCACATCCCCCTTTTGGTCAAGAAGATGTTCTCCGTCCCACGATGCCAGGTCTACATTCCTCCCCGGGAGTCATATTCCACGTTGCCAGGGAGATTCACTCCCCTGGGTGTCTGATCCCACATAGGGGGGAGGGCAGTGATTTCACCTTTCAAGTTGGCTTAGCTAGAGAGACAGGGCCACATCTGAGCAACAAAGAGGCATTCGGGAGGAGGCTCTTAGGCACAACCATAGGGAGGCCTAGCCTCTCCTTTGCAGCAACCGTCTTCCCAAGGGTAAAACCTGTGGTAGAGGGCTCGACCCATCAAACCACCAGTCCCCTATGTCTGTGGTCATGTTAGCAACCATGGAGGTGGGGTAGGCGAATACCCCTGCATTCTCCACAGGCTCCTCAAGGGGGCACTGCATCTTTTTTTTTCCTTGTTTTTTTTTTTTTTTTAACTTTCCCTTCTTTTTTTTTTTTTTGTTTTTTTTTTTGTTTTTTTGTTTTTTTTTTAATCATCATTTTATTGAGATATATTCACATACCACGCAGTCATACAAAACAAATTGTACTTTCGATTGTTTACAGTACCATTACATAGTTGTACATTCATCACCTAAATCAATCCCTGACACCTTCATTAGCACACACACAAAAGTAACAAGAATAATAATTAGAGTGAAAAAGAGCAATTGAAGTAAAAAAGAACACTGGGTACCTTTGTCTGTTTGTTTGCTTCCCCTACTTTTCTACACATCCATCCATAAACTAGACAAAGTGGAGTTTGGTCCTTATGGCATTCCCAATCCCACTGTCACCCCTCATAAGCTACATTTTTATACAACTGTCTTCGAGATTCATGGGTTCTGGGTTGTAGTTTAATAGTTTCAGGTATCCACCACCAGCTACCCCAATTCTTTAGAACCTAAAAAGGGTTGTCTAAAGTGTGCGTAAGAGTGCCCACCAGAGTGATCTCTCGGCTCGTTTTGAAATCTCTCTGCCACTGAAGCTTATTTCATTTCCTTTCACATCCCCCTTTTGGTCAAGAAGATGTTCTCCATCCCACGATGCCGGGTCTACATTCCTCCCCGGGAGTCATATTCCACGTTGCCAGGGAGATTCACTTCCCTGGGTGTCTGATCCCACGTAGGGGGGAGGGCAGTGATTTCACCTTTCAAGTTGGCTTAGCCAGAGAGAGAGGGCCACATCTGAGCAACAAAGAGGCATTCAGGAGGAGACTCTTAGGCACAAATACAGGGAGGCCTAGCCTCTCCTTTGCAGCAACCGTCTTCCCAAGGGTAAAACTTATGGTAGAGGGCTCAACCCATCAAACCACCAGTCCCCTATGTCTGTGGTCATGTTAGCAACCATGGAGGTGGGGTAGGCGAATACCCCTGCATTCTCCACAGGCTCCTCAAGGGGGCACTACATCTTTTTTTTTTTTTTCCTTGTTTGTCTTTTTTCTTTTTTTTCTTTTTTTTAACTTTCCCTTCTTTTTTAAATCAACTGTATGAAAACAAAAGTTAAAAAGAAAACAAACATACAATAAAAGAACATTTCAAAGAGACCATAACAAGGGAGTAAGAAAAAGACAACTAACCTAAGATAACTGCTTAACTTCCAACATGTTCCTACTTTACCCCAAGAAAGTTACATAATATAGCAACATTTCAGTGAACTTGTTCCTACTACATCCATCAGAAATTAACAGACCATAGTCATTTCTGGGCATCCCCAGAACGTTAAATAGCTTATCTGTTCTTCTTGGATTATTGTTCCCCCTTCCTTAATTGCTCTCTACTGCTAGTTCCCCTACATTCTACATTATAAACCATTTGTTTTACATTTTTCAAAGTTCACATTAGTGGTAGCATATAATATTTCTCTTTTTGTGCCTGGCTTATTTCGCTCAGCATTATGTCTTCAAGGTTCATCCATGTTGTCATATGTTTCACCAGATCGTTCCTTCTTACTGCCGCGTAGTATTCCATCGTGTGTATATACCACATTTTATTTATCCACTCATCTGTTGAAGGACATTTGGGTTGTTTCCATCTCTTGGCAATTGTGAATAATGCTGCTATGAACATTGGCGTGCAGATATCTGTTCGTGTCACTGCTTTCCGATCTTCCGGGTATATACCGAGAAGTGCAATCGCTGGATCGAATGGTAGCTCTATATCTAGTTTTCTAAGGAACTGCCAGACTGACTTCCAGAGTGGCTGAACCATTATACAGTCCCACCAACAATGAATAAGAGTTCCAATTTCTCCACATCCCCTCCAGCATTTGTAGTTTCCTGTTTGTTTAATGGCAGCCATTCTAACCGGTGTTAGATGGTATCTCATTGTGGTCTTAATTTGCATCTCTCTAATAGCTAGTGAAGCTGAACATTTTTTCATGTCTTTCTTGGCCATTTGTATTTCCTCTTCAGAGAACTGTCTTTTCATATCTTTTACCCATTTTATAATTGGGCTGTCTGTACTATTGTCATTGAGTTGTAGGATTTCTTTGTATATGCAAGATATCAGTCTTTTGTCAGATACATGGTTTCCAAAAATTTTTTCCCATTGAGTTGGCTGCCTCTTTACCTTTTTGAGAAATTCCTTTGAGGTGCAGAAACTTCTAAGCTTGAGGAGTTCCCATTTATCTATTTTTTCTTTTGTTGCTTGTGCTTTGGGTGTAAAGTCTAGGAAGTGGCCGCCTAATACAAGGTCTTGAAGATGTTTTCCTACATTATCTTCTAGGAGTTTTATGGTACTTTCTTTATATTGAGATCTTTGGTCCATTTTGAGTTAATTTTTGTGTAGGGGGTGAGGTAGGGGTCCTCTTTCATTCTTTTGGATATGGATATCCAACTCTCCCAGCCCCATTTGTTGAAAAGACCATTATGACTCAGTTCGGTGACTTTGGGGGCCTTATCAAAGATCAGTCGGCCATAGATCTGAGGGTCTATCTCTGAATTCTCAATTCGATTCCATTGATCTATCTGTCTATCTTTGTGCCAGTACCATGCTGTTTTGGCAACTGTGGCTTTATAATAAGCTTCAAAGTCAGGGAGTGTAAGTCCTCCCACTTCGTTTTTCTTTTTTAGAGTGTCTTTAGCAATTCGAGGCATCTTCCCTTTCCAAATAAATTTGATAACTAGCTTTTCCAAGTCTGCAAAGTAGGTTGTTGGAATTTTGATTGGGATTGCATTGAATCTGTAGATGAGTTTGGGTAGAATTGACATCTTAATGACATTTAGCCTTCCTATCCATGAACATGGAATATTTTTCCATCTTTTAAGGTCCCCTTCTATTTCTTTTAGTAGAGTTATGTAGTTTTCTTTGTATAGGTCTTTTACATCTTTGGTTAAGTTTATTCCTAGGTACTTGATTTTTTTAGTTGCTATTGAAAATGGTATCTTTTTCTTGAGTGTCTCTTCAGTTTGTTCATTTCTAGCATATAGAAACATTACTGACTTATGTGCATTAATCTTGTATCCCGCTACTTTGCTAAATTTGTTTATTAGCTCTAGTAGCTGTATCGTCGATTTCTCAGGGTTTTCTAGATATAAGATCATATCATCTGCAAACAATGACAGTTTTACTTCTTCTTTTCCAATTTGGATGCCTTTCATTTCTTTGTCTTGCCGGATTGCCCTGGCTAGCACTTCCAGCACAATGTTGAATAACAGTGGTGATAGCGGGCATCCTTGTCTTGTTCCTGATCTTAGAGGGAAGGCTTTCAGTCTCTCTCCATTGAGTACTATGCTGGCTGTGGGTTTTTCATATATGCTCTTTATCATGTTGAGGAAGTTTCCTTCAATTCCTACCTTTTGAAGTGTTTTTATCAAAAAGGGATGTTGGATTTTGTCAAATGCTTTTTCAGCATCTATTGAGATGATCAATTGATTTTTCCCTTTTGACTTGTTAATGTGTTGTAATACATTGATTGATTATCTTATGTTGAACCATCCTTGCATGCCTGGAATAAACCCCACTTGGTCATGGTGTATGATTTTTTTAATGTGTCTTTGGATTCGATTTGCAAGTATTTTGTTGAGGATTTTTGCATCTATATTCATTAGGGAGATAGGCCTGTAGTTTTCCTTTTTTGTAACATCTTTGCCTGGTTTTGGTATTAGATTGATGTTAGCTTCATAAAATGAGTTAGGTAGTGTTCCATTTTCTTCAATGTTTTGAAAGAGTTTGAGTAAGATTGGTGTCAGTTCTTTCTGGAAAGTTTGGTAGAATTCCCCTGTGAAGCCATCTGGCCCTGGGCATTTATTTGTGGGAAGATTTTTGATGACTGATTGGATCTCTTTGCTTGTGATGGGTTGGTTGAGTTCTTCTATTTCTTCTCTGGTCAGTCTAGGTTGTTCATATGTTTCCAGGAAATTGTCCATTTCCTCTACATTATCCAGTTTGTTGCCATACAGTTGTTCATAGTATCCTCTTATAATTTTTTTAATTTCTTCAGGATCTGCAGTTATGTCACCTTTTTCATTCATTATTTTGTTTATATGGGTCTTCTCTCTTTTTGATTTTGTCAGTCTAGCTAGGGGCTTGTCAATCTTGTTGATCTTCTCAAAGAACCAACTTTTGGTGATATTTATCCTCTCTATTGTTTTTTTGTTCTCTATGTCATTTATTTCTGCTTTAATCCTTGTTATTTCTTTTCTTCTACTTGGTTTAGGATTGGTTTGCTGTTCATTTTCTAGCTTCTTCAGTTGATCCATTAGTTCTTTGATTTTGGCTCTTTCTTCCTTTTTAATATATGCGTTTAGTGCTATAAATTTCCCCCTTAGCACTGCTTTTGCTGCATCCCATAGGTTTTGGTATGTTGTGTTCTCATCTTCATTCGTCTCTATATATTTAGCAATTTCTCTTGCTATTTCTTCTTTAACCCACTGATTGTTTAGGAGTGTGTTGTTTAACCTCCAGGTATTTGTGAATTTTCTAAGTCTCTGATGGTTATTGACTTCTAATTGTATTCCATTGTGGTCAGAGAATGTGCTTTGAATAATTTCAATCTTTTTAAATTTATTGAGGCTTGTTTTATGTCCCAGCATATGATCTATTCTGGAGAAAGTTCCATGAGCACTAGAAAAGTATGTGTATCCTGGTGATTTGGGATGTAATGTCCTGTATATGTCTGTTAAATCTAATTCATTTATCAGATTGTTTAGGTTTTCAATTTCCTTATTGGTCTTCTGTCTGGTTGATCTATCTATAGGAGAGAGTGATGTGTTGAAGTCTCCCACAATTATTGTGGAAACATCAATTGCTTCCTTTAGTTTTGCCAGTGTTTCTCTCATGTATTTTGTGGCACCTTGGTTGGGTGCATAGACATTTACGATTGTTATTTCTTCTTGCTGAATTGCCCCTTTTATTAGTACGTAGTGGCCTTCTTTGTCTCTCAAAACATCCCTGCATTTGAAGTCTATTTTATCTGAGATTAATATTGCTACACCTGCTTTCTTTTGGCTGTAGCTTGCATGAAATATTTTTTTCCATCCTTTCACTTTCAGTTTCTTTGTGTCCCTGTGTCTAAGATGAGTCTCTTGTATGCAACATATTGATGGTTCATTTTTTTTGATCCATTCTGCGAATCTATATCTTTTAATTGGGGAGTTTAATCCATTTACATTCAACGTTATAACTGTGAAGGCATTTCTTGAATCAGCCATCTTATCCTTTGGTTTATGTTTGTCATATTTTTCCCCTCTGTCTATTAATATCCTTTATTGTACCCATACCGAATCTCTTTAGTACTGAACCTTTCTCCAAGTCTCTCTGTCCTTTCTTTGTTTCTCTGTCTGTAGGGCTCCCTTGAGTGTCTCCAGTAGGGCAGGTCTCTTGTTAGCAAATTCTCTCAGCATTTGTTTGTCTGTGAAAAATTTAAGCTCTCCCTCAAATTTGAAGGAGAGCTTTGCTGGATAAAGTATTCTTGGCTGGAAATTTTTCTCACTCAGAATTTTAAATATATCATGCCACTGCCTTCTCACCTCCATGGTGGCTGCTGAGTAGTCACTACTTAGTCTTATGCTGTTTCCTTTGTATGTGGTGAATTGCTTTTCTCTTGCTGCTTTCAGAACTTGCTCCTTCTCTTCTGTGTTTGATAGTGTGATCAATATATGTCTCGGAGTGGGTTTATTTGGATTTATTCTATTTGGAGTTCGCTGAGCATTTATGATTTGTGTATTTATGTTGTTTAGAAGATTTGGGAAGTTTTCCCCAACAATTTCTTTGAATACTCTTCCTAGACCTTTACCCTTTTCTTCCCCTTCTGGGACACCAATGAGTCTTATATTTGGACGTTTCATATTATCTATCATATCCCTGAGGTCCATTTCGATTTTTTCAATTTTTTCCCCATTCTTTCTTTTATGCTTTCATTTTCCATTCTGTCATCTTCGAGGTCACTGATTCGTTGTTCAACTTCCTCTAGTCTTGTACTATGAGTGTCCAGAATCTTTTTAATTGGTCAACAGTTTCTTTAATTTCCATAAGATCATCCATTTTTTTATTTAGTCTTGCAATGTCTTCTTTATGCTCTTCTAGGGTCTTCTTGATTTCCTTTATCTCCCGTACTATGGTCTCATTGTTCATCTTTAGTTCTTTGAGTAGCTGCTCTAGGTGCTGTGTCTCTTCTGGTCTTTTGATTTGGGTGCTTGGGCTTGGGTTATCCATATCGTCTGGTTTTTTCATATGCTTTATAATTTTCTGTTGTTTTTGGCCTCGTGGCATTTGCTGAACTTGATAGGGTTCTTTTAGGATTTGTAGACCAATTGAAGTCCTTATCTCTAATTTATCAGATCTACAGCTTCGTGGAGTACACTTTCTCTAACTAACCAGCAGGTGGCATCCACGAGCCACCTGTTCTCCACAAGCCAGTTCTCCCCTGCTTAGCCTTTTTGGTGAGTGGGGGAGTGAGTCTTGTGGGGTCCAATTGGTGTACCAAGCTTGCGTGTGTAGTTGGTGTTGCCTGCCCTGTATATGGGGTGTGTTTCTGGGCAGTCAGGGACAGGGGGTGGCTCCAACAATCAAATCTCCCTGGTGATCCTAGAGTTTTAAAGCTGCTGCAATAGTCTAATCCTTCAGTTCAGTCCTGCCACAGTTTGTCTCTGCCACTGACTCACAAGTCCTTGGTATTGGCGTATGGCTCCTGAGACTTGCAAGTGGGCCCCTCTTCCAGGCCATGCACCCCGGGTCCTCTGTTGAGGGATGACTGTGCTATGTCACAGGTGAGTGCCGTCCCCCCAGGGCAGTTCTGGGCTGCTGGGCTGTGTAGGGAGGCTCCCAGTCTGCTGAAATGATGGCTGAATGGGGCTTTGTTAATTCACACTGCTCTACCTTCTCAACTCTGGGACAATCAGCTGAGGTTGCAGGGAAGGCTAATGTCCACGCCCAGTTTTGTGGTGTGTGCCTGTTATTTGAAGCACTTCCGTCACACTGGGTTGTCTGGGGCAGTTCTGGGCTATGTGGCTGGCGATGGGCAGGAGTGTTTCCTGTCCACCAGGATGATGGCTGTGAGCGGACACCCCCCTTTTCTTGGGAAGTTTTGGTGTTTAGTGAATTTTCTCAGCCACTGGATTATTGCGTTTTGTCTCAGCGCTCTCCTAGTTCTGCTCTTGACTTGACCTGCCCAAATAGCAAGTCTTTGAAGCTTTCTGTATTGGGCTTCTTAGAGTAATTGTTTTAGAAAAAGAAAAAAGGATTAAAAAAAAACAAAGCAAACAAAAAAAAAACAAAACAAACAAAAAAAAAAAAAAACGGGCCCTCCTCAGAGATCTAATGGGTTATTGAAATGCTAAGAGACAAAGCAACCAGGGCCATTAAGGAAAGGTCCACAGGGCAGAGAGATCAGCTTTTCTTCGGGATTTGCATATGCGCCTCAGGGCCCTTCCCCTTTCTATGTTCACCAGAACTCCAAAAATCCTCCGCTTTTATTTTGGAGTTTTTCGTGTTGTTTTTTTTCTATGCCTGTCTCCTCTCTGCTGGGCTGGCTGCTCTCAGATTCTCTGGTGTCTGGTCTCAGTCTATCTATGGTTGGAGTTTGAATCAGTAGAATGAGTTTCCGATAAGGGCTGCCACTGCAGTTCTCCCTTCTCCTTCCCGGAGCTGACAGCCCCTCCTCCCCCGGGACTGAGCCTGGCAGGGAGGGGCGCGGGTCCCCTGGCCGCAAAAACTTACAGATTTCGCTGATCTCAGCAGTTCCACGTTTTCATGAGTGTTGTATGAAGTATGCCCAAAGTCAGATTGCTCTGTGGTGTCCAGTCCACGCAGTTCCTGGCTTTCTACCTACTTTCCTGGAGGAGTAACTAAAACATACAGCTCACCAGTCTGCCATCTTGCCCCGCCTCCTTTCTGGTTGTTATTTGCATGAAATATCTTTTTCCAACCTTTCACTTTCAGTCTATTTTTGTCCTTGTGTCTAAAGTGAGTTTCTTGTAGACAGCATATAGATGAGTCCTGTTTTTTAATCCATTCTGCCAGTCTGTGTCTTTTTATTGGGGAGTTTAATCCATTTACATTTTGTGTTATTACTGTAAGGGCAGTACTTTCTACTACCATTTTGTTTTTTGGAATTTATATGTCATATCTTATTTTTTCCTCTCCTTTTACCTTTCCTGATAATCTTCATTTCTGCACTCTTCTCCAACTCTCTCTCTCCTGTCTTTTCCTATCAGCCTGTAGCACTTCCTTTAGTATTTCTTGTAGTGCCGGTCTCTTATTAACAAACTCTCTCAGTGTCTGTTTGTCTGAAAATGTTTTAATCTCTCCCTCATTTTTGAAGGAAAGTTTTGCTGGATATAGAATTTTTGGTTGGCAGTTTTTCTGTTTCAGTATCTTAAATATATCATGCCACTGTCTTCTTGCCTCCATGGTTTCTGCAGAGAAATCTGTACATAGTCTTATTGACCTTCCCTTGTATGTGATGGATCGCTTTTCTCTTGCTGCTTTCAGAATCCTCTCTTTGTCTTTGATATTGGACAATCTGACCAGTAAGTGTCTTGGAGTAGGTCTATTGGGATCTATTCTATTTGGGGTACATTGTACTTCTTGAATCTCTAATTTTCTGTCTTTTATAAGAGTTGGGAAATTTTCAGTGAATATGTCTTCTATTACTCTTTCTGCCCCTTTTCCCCTCTCTTCTCCTTCTGGGATACCCATAACACGTATATTTGTGCGTTTCATATTGTCACTCAGCTGCCTAAGACCCTGCTCATATTTTTCCATTTTTTTCACCATCTGTTCTTTTGTGTGTATGAATTCGAATGACCTGTCTTCCAGTTCACTGATCCTTTCTTCTGCCTGTTCAAATCTACTGTTGTGTCCCTCCATTGTGTTTTTCATCTCCTCCATTGTGGCCTTCATTCCCATGAGTTCTGCCATTTGTTTTTTTAAGTTTATGAATTCTTCTTTATGGTCATCCAGTGTCTTCTTTATATCCTTCAGCTCTTTTGCTATATCTTCCTTCATTTCATCAAATTTATTTAGCATTAGTTGCCTCCACTCCTGTATCTCAGCTGAGCTATTAGTTTGTTCCTTTGGCTGGCCCATGTTTTCGTGTTTCCTGGTATGGCTTGTTATCTTAAGTTGTCTAGGCATCTGATTCTCTTGATTAGTTTATTTTGGAGCTTGTTTTCTATCTATTACCTAGTGGTTTTCTTGTTGGTTGGCTTTGTTCTCTGGCCTCTGTTATTCAGTTCAACTTATTCTAGACCTCTAACTTAGGTTCTATTTAGTTGATCAGAATTTTCCCCTCTTGTTTTTTCTGTTTCTTTCTCTGCCTCTATGTAACCCTTTTGTGAATGGGTCTCCTCAGATATGGTCGACCCTAGTCAGATTTTCCCAGTCTAGTGAGGCCCAGGTCTCATTGGGAGGGTATGGAGTTTTCCTGAGAATGAGACCCTCCTATGAGGCCTTTAGAATTGGTGCTTTTCCTCTCCTGTCCAGCAGGTGGCACTTGCCAGCCCGCAGCTCCCCCACCAGTGTAAGGAGGTATGTAGACTTTAGTTCTCCTGGTGACTCTGATCCTGTCGGGGGCATGGCTGACTGAAGCTGGAATCTGAATTCCAGCCCCTGGGGTCTGATTTCCCAAAAGGAGGACTGCCAGTTGAGCTGGACCTCCCTCCACTCTCCCAATCCTCAGAACTCCAGTTATCTCTCAGGGGCACTATTCCCTTCTCCCCTCTCCTCTTTGGGGCCTCTCCAGGTAGATTCCTTGGTCAGCCTGAGTTGCCAATTAAAGACGGGGGTGGAGGCCTTCAGTAGTGAACACGGAGCTCAAAGACACTGTGGGTACTCTGTCTCCCCCCAAGCCCAGCCTAGTCCCTCAACCTGGGCTTTCCGATAGAAAATAACCACATATATCACTTTTAGATTAAAAAAAAAATAGAAAAGAAAAACAAGAAAAAGAAAAAAGGAAAAAAAAAAAGAGTCTCTTTTAAAAGTCTTTCCGGGTGCCGCTTTTCTGCTTCTGACGGTCTAGCGGCCTGCCCCTCCCCTGTTCCCAGCAGGACAGGCATGAATGTCCCTGGGCCACCGCCCCTGGACGGGGTCCTGGCAGGAACCCCTGACGGCCTCGGGGTCGGGGAGACTACTCCGGGTTTAAATGACATCTCTCCAGATGAAGGGTTAATAGACGACTTTAGTGCAGAAGACAAAGCTGTGGAGCAACTGGCAGAAGGATTACTTTCTCATTATTTGCCAGATCTGCAGAGATCAAAACAAGCCCTCCAGGAACTTACACAAAACCAAGTTGTATTATTAGATACACTGGAACAAGAGATTTCAAAATTTAAAGAATGTCATTCTATGTTGGATATTAATGCTTTGTTCACTGAAGCTAAACACTATCATACCAAGTTGGTGAATATAAGAAAAGAGATGCTGATGCTTCATGAAAAGACATCAAAGTTAAAAAAAAGAGCACTTAAACTGCAGCAGAAGAGGCAGAAGGAAGAGTTGGAAAGGGAGCAGCAACGAGAAAAGGAAATTGAAAGAGAAAAGCAGTTAACTGCCAAACCAGCTAAAAGGACATGAAAGGTTGACTGTGTCTGTGTTTGTGTTTTCTTTCCCAACCCCAAATTTTTTGGATTTAAGATGACCTAAGTGTAGAATGATGTTAAGGTAGTGCCTTATACCATTGTGTTAGGTTTTAAAATCCATTTCTCAGCATTGCTGGGTCTCTATATCTTCATTTCAGCCATTCAACAAGACTTCTGTCTATGTAGCAGACATAATGTTACTTGGTTTTTATATTTATATATATATTTTTTTCAACTTTTGTTTTACTTAATTCTAAATTTCATTATTTTGGCCTTGAATCATTTATAAACTGGAAAATGGTTTGATTGTTGTAACAATCTGCTCTACATGGTTAAAAATTAGTATAAAATTTTTGGCTTCTTAACAGGTGTAAATTTAAAAGTTCCAGTTTCGCATTTTAGGAGTTGACTTGCCTTTCTGGTAATACAACATTGGTTTTTGGTAATTGCCTTTCCATGTCTTAGTTAAGAAGAAATGCCAACGTTTAAACACATGTGCCACTGGAATAGAGGTGGTATAGGCCTTTGTGAAGAACGTGAAGGAAAAGTGGGCGCACGTGAAATAACAGCATCTTAGAGGTAGGGTAAGTGAGCAAGATGCCAAATAGCTTCCACTAACCTTATGCTCTGTCTGCTTCCTGGAGTCTGAAACCACAGTTCACCTTCTTGTTGTTACTTAGTTCTTACATAGCTTCTGGGTTCAAAGTAGATTACATCTATCCTTAAGATTTGCGTAGGCTTGTGGAACACTCATTCATATATGCTTTAATATTTATAATACTTAGTAACAGTTGTGACACACTGAGATAAGATGATGAACCCAGCTTTCCAACTTGAAAGTGTATTCACTAGTTCTTTGTATATTCTGATTTGCTGTGTGGCCTTACATGTAGTTTCTATTTCTGTGCTTTTTAAAAATTCCTAAAGTGGAATGATCTATACCAACTTCCTACTTTATAGATAATGACAGGAATGGTAGAAAATTAGTAAATAGTTTCTTCACAAAAGAAGGCAGCATGATAACCTTTAGTGTTTTCTAGAATTTTTCTCCCAGTATTATATGTAGCAACCTATTACATGAGGGAAATATTATGAAGTTTCATTGTTTAAAATTCAAAGCACATTATTCACTGTTTTAGTATTAATATTCAACTGGTCTCCAATCTCTATTACATAGGGAATATATGGGACTTATAAAGGTATAAGATTAGAATGTGTATCTTTTATAATTCACATTACATTTTTGGTAAGCTGGAATCACTACCTCTATCACATATCAGGTTAATGATTGAGGTAGCGTTAGATTTAAGTTGACTGCTGAAAAACCTGGTCTGTTTAAAGGTTTATGGTTTTTTTGAAAGAGCCTTTCCCTTATTTAATGGATGAAAATGGTCTCACAATCCACATAACTTCGATCTTTTGTTTAAGAATATAAAGACATTTACTTAAAAAGTGTTGCCCTCAAACACTTGATAAAACTGCCCATGGCAGGATTCATTAGAGCTTGCAGGACAATGTCACCTAAATTGCTGAATGTACTCATTTTTAACCTGGTAAAGTCTGTGCATTGTTTCTCAGGGTGGTTTGTGTTACCGGCTGCAATGATTTTTTAAAGTGGTGGTTCCTGGACATCACTCTAAATCTACTGAATCAAATCTGCTTTTTGTTTGATTGTTTGTTGGAAGTTTCCTCAAGTGGTTTTGAAGCGTTCTAAAGTTTGAGAGCCACTGGTCTATGTCAGAGGATTTCTCACTAGGCTGCATATTATTATCTCATGGGGAACTTTTAAAAAAACCACAGATGGTCCAGGACATTATTATTCAGTAATTATGAGTTAGAGCCCATAATCTGTATGTTAAAAAAGAGCTCCCCAGATGATTCTGATGCAAGGAACCATTGGTCTAGACTATCTAGTGATTTTTATTTATAAGCAGTGAAATAATTTAAAAATGTCCTAGTAACTCTTCAGATTAATATTATGAAATAAGAATTGAGACTGAACTCTAGCAAACAGGAAACAGGTACAGAATTCTGGTTAATTAAATGAACTTTTGTGACTGATATTAAAATAAATGTTTATTGAATGAATGGCAAGGCACACATACTTTTAGAGTTACATTATATAAATTTTGAAGACTTAAAAAAATGTCTAAACTGGTACATATATACATATACATGTGTATATTATATATATGTATATATATAAACATTCAGTATTTTAAGGTCAATTATGCATCAGAGTACTGTTATCTTGGTAGTTAAACTTTAAAACATTAGTTGTATTTCATTAACATAGAAACACATTATTGACCAAATCTGAATGGGAACCCTCATAATTAGTCTTCTGTATTTTTGAATGAAATAGTTAATTGGTGCCTGGGAGGCTTTTGGTTTGGGGTTGAAAAAAATTGCCTTTGTTTTGAAACTATACGACATGCACTGAACGAAATGGTGAGAATTCCTTTTGTATTTACTTAGGAGTTGTAATCAGGTAAATATGCAGATGTAGAATATAACATAGATTGTGTCTGCAGTGAGTGTGGATGTAGTTTTACAAATTTGCCAATTGTATACCCTCATATATTAGTGTGTTTTTGAGCTTGGATAATGAGGACTACTTTTTACACATTTAATAAAATACAAGGGCCTCTGAAAAAAAAAAAAAAAAAGTCTTTCCCCAGCCTGGAAGTTTTGTTAGTGTCAGAATAGAGCATTTAAAGATATGCTTTGGGCTATTGTCTGATAATTACTCTCCAACAGCTTCAGTTCCACCCCTGCCGGGGGGCTATTGAAATGCAAAAAGATAAGGGATCAGTGAGAAGCCAGAAGGGACAAAATGTAGGGAAAAAAAAAATGGCTTTTTTGGAGTCTGGGAATGGGTGCCCGCTTTTACGTGCCCCCACTTCTCGGAGCCCAGCCCTTCTTTAGCACCCAAGCTCCCAAAATTAGTTAATTAATTTGTTAATTAATTCTGCAGTTGAGGCTGGGTTGAGCCTCCCTTCTTGCCCTCAGCAGATTGCTGCTTTTTGGTTTTTTTTTCCCCCCTTTCAGGGAGCCGGCAGCAAGACAGTCTGTGAGGTCTGGGTGGGGAGGGGCGCCAGACCCCTGGTCCGGGAAACTTACAATGTTCGCTGCGATCTCAGCTTTTCCTCCAATTCCAAACTTGCGTCCAATGTGTGACTGGTTACTGGAGACCCCGAAAACACTGTTTCATATAGCTCTTGGGTAATTGCCAGCTGCTCTTAAGGGTCGCGGGATAGACGGGCTGCTGATGATAATCATTTTTTATAGAGTTCTTTAATGTTTAATGGCTAAGAGAATGAATCCTGGCTCTCCCATTTAGTAGCTGTGTGATCATGGGAAAATTACTTAGCTTTTCCAAACCTTGGTTTCTTCATATATCAAATAGATTAATGATATTTGTTTTTTATGGTTATTGTAAGAATTAATGAGAAAATATATAAAGTGCATAGTACGGTGTTGGCACATACTTAGAACCCAATAAATAGTCACTGTTATCAGGCAGTGGAAAGGAGAAATAATGAGATGGAAGTTCAATAATGTGGCTAATTGTTCTTCACAGATAAGTATGCAATTAGTTATTTCTTGTCAGAACAGCTTTCAGAAGAAAATTTCAGGGTCAGAACCTCTTGGAAATTAGGCTCCCTTGAGTGCAAATGAGACCAGTTTGAAGGAAGGTAACTCCCTTTGTTTCCCCAGTTTGTAAGAAATTAGGTTTTCTTCTATGCACACTTTTCCTAGAATACCACTTTTAATATTAGCATTTTTAGTTAGCATTTACACTTAGCATTTTAAAAGTTTTTGCATGTTTGACTCAGTTCATGAATTTTTGGGAAAATAACAAAAAGATCTACAGGTTAGGTAGACAGGCCATACTAGTTAAAAACAGAAAAACGGTAAGAGTGTAAAAGGTAAAGGTTACTGTACAGTTAGTGCAGATAACCTTTTGATTCTAGTTCCTTAGGTTACTTGTCTGGGGAGAGTGAAGGAGGCTGCCTGGAGTTGAAGTGTCACTGGGGACTTAGAAAAGGGGTCCTGTTGAGGCTCTCAGACCAGCT
The DNA here is from genome assembly GCF_015220235.1 of Choloepus didactylus. Taxonomy (NCBI): domain Eukaryota; kingdom Metazoa; phylum Chordata; class Mammalia; order Pilosa; family Megalonychidae; genus Choloepus; species Choloepus didactylus. Next base: position 74,724,817 of record NC_051334.1, on the reverse strand, counting down.
AATTGAAGTTAATGAGGAGGAGATAGACTTCTAAATCTATATAGCAAGGGAGGAAGTGGACTGTAGTTCTTATGGACCTAAGTTTGTTAAATCTAGAAAGGAGCCATGGAGGATAAAGTTTTAAGGTAGAGAATGGTGTGTGTGTGTGTGTGTGTGTGTGTTGTTTTTTCTTTGCAAGAGTCTCCTATTTTTAAAAATAACTTTACTGAGTTATAATTCACACACCACACAATTCACACATTTAAAGTGCACAATTCCATGACCTTTAGTGTATTCAGAGATGTGCAACCATCACCACAATAACTTTTTTTAATTAAATTTTATTGAGATATATTCACATACCATACAATCATCCAAAATGTACAATCAGTTGTTCACAGTACCATTATATAGCTGTGCATTCATCACCCCAATCTATTTTTGAACATTTTTCTTATACCAGAAAAAGTAAAAATAAGAATAAAAAATGAAAGTAAAAAAGAACACCAAAATCATATCCCCTTCTACTCTATTTTTCATTTAGTTTTTGTCCCCATTTTTCTACTCATCCATCCATACACTGGATAAAGGGAGTGTGATCCACAAGGCTTTCACAATCACACTGCCACCCCTTGTAAGCTACATTGCTGTAAAATTGTCTTTAAGAGTCAAGGCACTGGGTTGCAGTTTGATAGTTTCAGGTATTTACTTCTAGCTATTCCAGTGTATTGAAACCTAAAAAGGGTTATCTATATAGTGCATAAGAATGCCCACCAGAGTGACCTATCACTCCATTTGGAATCTCTCAGCCACTGAAACTTTACTTTGTTTCATTTTGCATCCCCCTTTTGGTCAAGAAGATGTTCTCAATCCCACAATGTCAGGTCCAGATTCATACCTGGGAGTCATATCCCACATTGCCAGGGAGATTTACACCCCTTGGAGTCAGATCCCACATCGGGGGAAGGGTAGTGGGTTCACCTCTGAGTTGGCTTAGCTAGAGAGAGAGGGCCATGTCTGAGCAACAAAGAGGTACTCAGGGGAGACTCTTAGGCACAATCATAAGCAGGTTTAGCCTCTCCTTTGCAGTAATGAGCTTCATAAAGGCAAGTCCTGTGATAGAGGGCTCGGCACATCAAACTGCCAGTCCTCAATGTTTGTGAGAACGTCAGCAACAATCCAGGCGAGGAAGCCCAACACCTCTACATTTTCTTCCAACTCCTCAGGGGGGCCCTGCATATATATTTTTATTCTCTGTCCAAATTACTTTGGGATGTGTTGCTATTTCCCACTAACCTATGCAAACCTACCAGGTCTCACTTCCCATTAAATTATGGTGTTTGAACAAACTGTATGAGTGAAGTTGTTTAGGAAATATAGATCTTGCACCAATTAAACATCTCTTCCCTTGGTCTCACATGGAATTTGAAGTTTTAAAATGCAATCAGTATGTCCTTTACCCTTTGGCCTGATTTGCCCTAGTCCTAACCACATCTGCTTCATTCATATCTCTAGTTGAAGTCTGGACTCTTTTTCAGCTTTTTTAACAGTTGCTATATGTGCTAATACAGACATTCATATCAGCTGAGTTCTAGCTCTGAGTTTCAGGTGTCACACAGATACCCAAAGTTCCAGGGATGGATCAGATTATACACAAAGGGATCAGCATCTTGGAATCTGGAGACAGCCATTACAATTCAGGAATAGATGTGACTGCTGTAAGAGCTTACAATCTAGGGATGATTACAATAAGCACCCCCCGATAAGCTGTGCTCTAAGGTTCAATTCTGAGTTTACACATTGTAGATAGTCCATGTCGGTGAGGCATTATAGTGTTTGCCTTTGTTTCTGGTGTACTTCACTCAAAATGCTGTCTACAGGATCCATTCACCTCCTTGTGTGCCTCACAGCTTCACTCCTGGTAGTTGCTCAATATCCCTTTGTATGCACACACAACAGTTCACCATTCTGTTCCTCAGTTGATGTACCCTTAGGCCACCTCCACCCATTGCAAATCATGAATACTTCCTCCATAAACACCAGTGTGAAAATGTCCATTCATGTCCCTGCTCTCAGATCCTCCAGGTATATGCCACCTAACGAGGTTGCAGGACCTTATGGCCCCCACATACTTAGCTTTGTTTGGAACCACTCCACTGTCCTCCAGAAAGGCTATACCATTCTGCCTCCTAACCAACAGTAAATACATACATCCCTCTCTCCATATTTTCTCCAGCACATTTATCCCTGTTTGTATTTTTCCATATAATTTTATAGAGCTATATTCACATACCATATAATTATCCACAGTGTACAATCAGCCGTTCATGGTATCATCATACAGTTGTGCATTTATCACCACAGTCAGCACTTGAACACATTGATTACTACAAAAAAAGTTTTTTTTACTGAATAGTAAAAAATATAATTAAAAGAAAAATAAAATATCATACAATACAATATTATAGTAGGGTCAGACAACACCACCACTACCAAGAATCCCATATCCTTCCCTTATATCCCCCTCTCATACACATTTAGCTTTGGTATATTGCCTTTGTTACATTTAATGGAAACATATTACAATGTTACTGTTGACCATAGACTCCAGTTTGCTTTGATTATATTTTTTCCCCAATACCATCCCCTTTCCAACACTCTACATGGTAGACATTCATTTGTTCTACCACATGCAAGAACAGTTTTATATTTGTACATTTAGTCACAATCATTGACCACTTCAGTTTTTGCTAAGTGGAACAGTCCCAGTCTTTATCTTCTATCTTCAGGTGTCGTTCAGGCCCATAGCCCACCTCTTTCAGCTTTACTCACAGACATCTTTGTTCAGTGTACTTACAATATTGTGCTACCATCACACAGTATTGTGCTATCTATTTCTGGATCTAAACAATCCTGCTGAACATTCTGTAGTCCTTCAGCATCAAATGCCTGCTCTCTACCCTCTTTGTATCTCCTGGTAGCATGTGCTATCAGCTTTTAACTCTCCAAGTTTGCTAATTAACGTTAGTTCATATTAGTGAGACCATTCGGTATTTGTCTTTTTCTTTCTGGCTAACTTCGCTCAACATAGTGTCCTCAAGGTTCATCCATGTTATTATATGTTCTGTGTCTTTGTTCTGTCTTACAGCTGTGTAATATTCCATTGTGTGTATGTACCACAGTTTGTTTATCCACTCATCCATTGATGGACACTTGGGCTGTGTGCCGGTTTGTATATTTCTGTCCCCCAGAAAAAGCCATGTTCTTTGATACAGTCTTGTGGGTGCAGACATATTAGCGGGGATTAAGTTGGAACGTCTGGATTGGGTTGTTTCCATGGAGATGTGCCCCACCCAACTGTGGGTGATGACTCTGATTGGATAGTTTCTGTGGAGGTGTGGCCCTGCCCATTCAGCATGAGCCTTGATGAGTTTACTGGAGCACTATATAAGCTCAGACAGAAGGAGCGAACGTGCTACAGCCAAGAGGGACACTTTGAAGAATGCACAGAAGCTGAGAGAGTAGCTGCAGGTGAGAGACAGAGAGACAGTTTGAAGATGGCCATTGAAAGCAGGCTCTTGCTCCGGAGAAGCTAAGAGAGGACAAACACCCCAAGAGCAACTAAGAGTGACATTTTTGAGGAACTGCAGCCTAGAGAGGAACATCCTGGGAGAAAGCCATTTTGAAACCAGAACTTTGGAGCAGACACCAGCCACATGCCTTCCCAGCTAACAGAGGTTTTCCGGATGCCGTTGCCCATCCTCCAGTGAAGGTACCCGATTGTTGATGCGTTACCTTGGACACTTTATGGCCTTAAGACTGTAACTGTGTGACCAAATAAACCCTCTTTATAAAAGCCAGTCCATTTCTGGTGTTTTGCATTCTGGCAGCATTGGCAAACCAGAACAGGCTGTTTCTGTCTCTTGGCAATTGTGAATAATGATGCAATAAACATCAGTTTACAAATGTCCATTTGTGTCTTAACTTTCAGTTCCTCTGGGTATATACCTAGTAATGGGATAGCTGGGTCATATCCAAAACCATACTTAGCTTCCTGAGGAACCGCCACACTGTCTTCCAGAGTGGTTGCACCATTCTACATTCCCACCAACAGTGAATAAGTGTGCATCTTTCTCCACATCCTCTCCAGCACTTGAAATTTTCTGTTTTTTGGATTATAGCCATTCTTGTAGGTGTGAGATGATATCTCATTGTGGTTTTGATTTGCATTTCCCTAATAGCCAGTGAAGTTGATCATTTTTTCATGTTTTTGAGCCATTTGTATTTCCTCTTCAGAAATGTGTCTGTCCATGTCTTTTGCCCATTTTTTAATTGGGTTGTTTTTCTTTCTGTTGTTGAGTTGTAGGGTCACTTTATATATTTGGGATATTAAACCTTTATCTGATATGTGATTTCCAAATATTTTCTCCCATTGTGTAAGCTGCCTTTTTACCTTTCTGACAAAGTCCTTTGATGTACAAAAGTGTTTAATTTTGAGGATATCCCATTTGTCTATTTGTTCTTTGATTGCTCACGCTTTGGGTGTGAGGTCTAGGAAACCACCTCCTATCACAAGATCTTTAAGATATTGCCTGACATTTTCTTCTAAGAATCTTATGGTCTTAGTGCTAATATTTAGGTCTTTGATCCATTTTGAGTTAATTTTTGTATAAGGTGTGAAATAGGAGTCCTCTCTCATTCTTTTGGAAATGGATATCCAGTTCTCCAAACACCATTTATTGAAGAGGCTGCTCTGTCCCAGTTGCTTTGGCTTGACTGCCTTATGAAAGATCAATTGTCTGTAGATGTCTATTTCTGAACACTCAATTCAATTCCATTGGTTGGTATATCTGTCTTTATGCCACTACTATGCTGTTTTGAGCACTGTAGCTTTGTAATATGCTTCAAAGTCAGGTAATGTGAGACCTTCCACTTCGTTCCTCTTTCTCAAGATATTTTTGGCTATTCGGGGCACCATACCCTTCCAAATAAACCTCAGTCACTTTTAGAATACTTTCATCACCCCAAAAAGAAATGCCACATGCCTTAGCCATCACTCCCAATCTCCCCAGCACTCTCAGTCCTAGGCAACTATTAATCTACTTTCTGTCTCTATAGATTTGCCTATTCTGGACATTTCTCATAAATTGGAATCATACAATATGTTGTCCTTTGTGATGGGTTTCTTTCATTTAGCATAATGTTTTCAAGATTCATCCATGTTGTGGCATGTATCACTACTTCATTTCTTTTAATTGCTAAGTCAAATTCTGATATATATATATACCAAATTTTATTTATCCATTAATCAATTGAAGGACATTTGGGTTGTTTCCAATTTTTGGCTATTATGAATAATGCTGCAATAAATATTCATGTAATGTTTTTTGCATGTACATATATTTTCAAATCTTTTAGATATTTATCTAGGAGTGGACTTGCTAGGTCATCTGATAACTCACATTTAAACTTTTGAGGAACATACAGACTGTTTTCCAAAGAGGCTGTACCATTTTACCTACTCACCAGCAGTATAAGACAGTTCTGATTTCTCAACATCCTCCCCCAAACTTATTCTCTGTCTCTTTGATTATAGCCATCCTAGGTGGATATGAAGTGGTATCTCATTGTGATTTGATATGAATTCCCCTGACAATAATGATGCAGAGCATCTTTTCCTGTGTTTATTGGCCATTTGTATGTGTTCTTTGGAGAAATATTTGCCTATTAAATTTTTTTTAATCTATCTATCTTTCTCTTTGGCACTGGAAATTCTTTTTTTAAAGCAGTTTTACTGAGATATATTCACATACCATACAATCCATCCAAGGTGTGCAATCAGTGGCTTTTAGTATAATCACAGAGTTGTGTATTTATCACCACAATTTTAGAACATTTTCGTTACTCCAAAAAGAAAAACCCTATACCCTTTAGTAGTCACCTCTGAATCCCTCTATCCTTCCTCAGCCCTAAACAACAACCAATCTAATTCTGTCTCTATAGATTTATTTATATTTAAATAATAATAAAATGTTACTGTTTAACTATAGTCCATAGTTTTCATTAGGTGTATTTTTCCCATATATTACCCTATTATTAACACCTTGTATTAGTGACGTACATTTGTTATAGTTCATAAAAGAACATTCTTATATTTGTACTATTCACCACAGAAATCATTCACCACAGGGTTCACTGTGTTACACAGTCCCAAGTTTTATCCTCTAGCTTTCCTTCTAGTAACATACCTGACTTAAAACTACCCTTTTCATCCACATTCACACACATAATTCAGCACTGTTAAATATACTTACAGTAATGTGCTACCATCACCTCTATCCATCTCCAATCATTTTCAATCAACCTAAATAGAAATTCTGCACAAATAAAGCATTAGCTCCCCATTCACTACCTACATTCTATCTCCTGGTAACCTATATTCTAGATTCTAACTTTATTTGTTAGTATATTATACTTAATTCATATTAGCGAGGTCATACAATATTTGTCTTTTTGTGTCTGACTTATTTCACTCAACATAATGTCTTCCAGGTTCATTCATGTTGTTGCATGCATTAGAACTTCATTCCTTCTTAAATGCTGAACAATATTCCATCGTATGTTTATACTACATTTTGCTTATCCATTCATTGGCTGATGGATACTTGAATTGTTTCCATCTTTTGGCAATTGTGAATAATGCCACTATGAACATCAGTGTGCAAATGTCTGTTCATGTCCCTGCTTTCAATTCTTCTGGGTATATACCTAGTAGCGGGATTGCAATTCTATACATAGTTTCCCGAGGAACCGTCTTCCACAAATGCTACACCATTTTACATTCCAACTAGCAGTGAATGAGTGTTCCTCTTTCTCCATTCCTCTCCAACACTTGAAGCTTTCTGTTTTTTTAATAGTGGTCATTCCTGTCGGTGTGAAATGATATCTCATTGTGGTTTTGATTTGCATTTCCATAATAACTAGAGATGTTGAGCATCTTTTCATGTGCTTTTTGGCCATTTGTATTTCTTCTTTGAAAAAATGTCTATTCAAGTCTTTTGCCCCTTTTAAATTGGATTGTTTGTCTTTTATTGCTGAGTTGTTGGGATTTCCTTACATATTCTGGATATTAAACCCTTATCAGATATGTGGTTTCCAAATATTTTCTCCTATTGCTTAGGCTGCCTTTTCATTTCTTGACAAAGTCCTTTGAAGCACAGAAGTTTTTAATTTTGAGAAGATCCCATTTATCTATTTTTTTCTTTTGATGCTTGTGCTTTGGGTGTAAAGTCTAAGAAACCATTGCCTACCATAAGATCTTAAAGATGCTTCCTCACATTTTCTTCTAGGAATTTTATGGACCTGGTTCTTATATTTAGGTCTTTGATCCATTTTTGAGTTAATTTTTGCATAAGGTGTGAGGTAGGGGTCCTCTTTCATTCTTTTGGATATGGATATCCAGTTCTTCCAGCGCCATTTGTTGAAGAGACTATTCTGTCCCAGTTGGGTGGACTTGGCAGCCTTGTCAAATATCAATTGGTCATTGATGTAAGGGTCTATTTCTGAGTTAACAATTTGATTCCATTGGTCAGTATATCTATTTTTATTCCAGTACAATGCTGTTTTGACCACTGTAGCTTTGTAATGTGCTTTAAAGTCAGGAAATGTGAGTCTTCCAACTTTGTTCTTTTTCAAGTTTTTTTTTTTTTTTTTTTTTGGCTATTTGGGGCTCCTTACCCTTCCAAATAAATTTGATAGTTGCCTTTTCCATGTCTACAAAGTAGGCTGTTGGAATTTTGATTGGAATTGCATTGAATCTGTAGATCAATTTGGGTAGGATTTACATCTTAATGACATTTAGCCTTGCAATCCATGAACACAGACTGTCCTATTTAATTAATTAATTTATTTATTAATTAACTTTGCTTTCCATCATTTATTGGGAGTCTAAGGACCATGGTGGGAAATTTACTCATGGTCACAAAACAAGTCCAAGAAGATCCAGGAAAGTATCTGACAGCAGTGATTTGTGCCACTGCTGTGGTCTTTTTTTTAAAAGTGGTTTTATTCACACACCATACATTCCTTCCCAAATAAATAATCAAAAGTTCCCAGTATAATCATATAGTTATGCATTCACCATCACAATCTATATGAGGACATTTCCATTTATTCTGCAAAGAAAGAGGAAGAGGAGAAAAATGAAAAAAGAAAAATACAATACAATAAAAAGACAACAACACCAACGCCAAGAATCCCATATCCCTCCCTTATAACCCCCTCTTATAGACATTTAGCTTTGTTATATTGCCTTTGTTACAATTAATGGAAGCATATTACAATGTTACTGTTAACTACAGACTCTAGTTTGCAATGATTGTGTATTTTCCCCAATACCAACCCATTGTCAACACCTTGCAAAGTTGACATTCATTTGTTCTCCCTCATGTAAAAATGTTCTTACATTTGTACATTTAATCACAATCATTGACCACTCTGGGTTTCACTAAGTTACACAGTCCCAATTTTTATCTTCTGTCTTTCCTTCTGGTGTCATACATACCCCTAACCTTCCTCTTTCAACTGTACTCACAGTCATCTTTGTTCAGTGTTCTTACAATATTGTGCTACCATTACACAGTATTGTATTATCCATTTCTGGATCTATACAGTCAATCCTCTCAAACATTCTATACTCCTTCAGCATCAAATGCCCAATCTCTACCCTCTTTCTATCTCCTGATATCTTCATTTCTACACTCTTCTCCAAACCTCTCTATCCTGTCTTTACCTATCTGTCTGTACCACTCCCTTTAGTATTTCTTGTAGAGGAGGTCTCCTGTTCACAAACTCTCTCAGCATCTGTTTATCTGTAAATATTGTAATCTCTCCCTCAGTTTTGAAGGACAGTTTTGCTGGATATAGCATTCTTGGTTGGCAGTTTTTCTCTTTCAGTTTCTGAATATATCAAACCACTGCCTTCTTGCCTCCATGGTTTCTGCTAAGAGATCTGCACTTAGTCTTATCAAGCTTCCCTTGTACATGATGGGTTGCTTTTCTTTTGCTGCTTTCAGAATTCTCTCTTTGACTTTGACATTTGACAATCTCATTAGTAAGTGTCTTGTAGTAGGTCTATTTGGATCAATTCTGTTTGGGGTATGCTGTGCTTCTTGGACCTGTAATTTTATGTCTTTCATAAGAGTTGGGAAATTTTCATTGATTATTTTCTCTATTATTCTTTCTGCCCCCTTTCCCTTCTCTTCTCCTTCTGGGACACCTATAACATGCATATTTGTGCACTTCATGTTGTCATTCAGTTCCCTGAGACCTTGCTTATATTTTTTCATTCTTTTCCCTATCTGTTCTTTTGTGTTTAGGACTTCAGATGTCCTGTCATCTCATTCACTGGTCCTTTCTTCTGCCTCTCCAAGTCTTCTGTCCTTTGTCTCCATTTTGTTTTTCACCTCTTGTATTGTGCCTTTCATTACCATAAGTTCTGCCATTTGTTTTTTCAAGCTTACAAATTCTTCCTTATGGGTCACCCAGTGTCTTCTTTATATCCTTCATCTCTTTTGTCACATTTTCTTTCAAATTGTTGATTTGACTTAGAAGATTTGTTTGAATATCTTTAATTAGTTGCTTCAACTCCTGAATTTCAGTTGAAGTGTTAGTGTGTTCCTTTGGCTGGGCCATATCTTCATGTTTCCTGGTATAGCTTGTGACTTTTTTGCTGTATAGGCATCTGATTTTATCAATTAGTTTATTCTGGAGGTTGTTTTCTCTCTTTTGCCTAGGGTTTTCTTGTTGATTGTCTTTGACCTCTATTTTTTCTTTGTTTCTCTCACTAGCCAGCTCTCAGATTAGCTCTGCTCCCCAGCCTTCCCCCCAAAGTCTGGCAGCCACCATGGTCTGCCACAGGGATGGATGGTAGGCACTGGGCACCCCAGCAAGTTCACTGTGTGTGGTAATACAAATCTGCTGGCTTCCAGTGGTGCTCTGTTTTCTGCCAGCCAGCAAGACCTGGATTTGTTTTTTTTTTTAATTCATTTTTATTGAGATATATTCACATACCATCAGTCATACAATACAAAGTGTACATTCAATTGTTTATGTACCATTATATAGTTGTGTGTTCATCACCAAAATTAATTCTTGACAATTTCATTACCACATACACAAAAAGAAAAAGAAAAAAAATTAAAGGGAAAAAGAACAATTAAAGTAAAAAAGAACACTGGGTGCCTTTTTCTCCTTTTTTTTTTCTTCCCCCATTTTTCTACTCATTCATCCATAAACAAGACAAAGGGGAGTGTTGTCCATATGGCTTTTCCAATCACATTGTCACACCTCATAAGCTACATTTTTATACAATTGTCTTCAAGATTCAGGGGTTCTGGGTTGTAGTTTGATAGTTTCAGGTATTTACTGCTAGCTATTCCAATTCATTAGAACCTAAAAAGGGTTGTCTATAATGTGTGTAAGAGTGCCCACCAGAGCAACCTCTCGGCTCCTTTTGGAATCTCTTTGCCACTGAAGCTTATTTCATTTCATTTCCCATTCCCCTTTTGGCCAAGAAGATGTTCTCCATCCCATGATTCTGGGTCTATATTCCTCCCCAGGAGTCATATTCCACATTGCCAGGGAGATTTACACCCCTGGGTGTCAGATCCCATGTAGGGGAGAGGGCAGTGATTTCACCTGCCAAGTTGGCTTAGCTAGAGAGAGAGGGCCAAATCTAAGCAACAAAGAGGCATTCTGGAGGAGGCTCTTAGACACAATTATAGGCAGGCCTAGCCTCTCCTTTGCAGCAACAGTCTTGCCAAGGGCAAGTCCCATGGTAGAGGGCTCAGCCCATCAAACCACCAGTCCCCTATGTCTGTGAGCACATCAGCAACCATCGAGGTGGGGAAGTCCAACACCCCTGAATTCTCCACCATGGTTTTGTTTTAAAGCCCTGCTTTATCAGTTGGTTCTTCTGTATTTCTCAGCCAAAGCAGGGCCGGGTGTATAGACCAGCTCCTGCGGTCCTAATAAAGGGTCTGGGGAATCTTTTAAAAAAAAAATTTTTAATTCCCTTGCTTCTTCTAGACTGTCCAGCAGATGGCGCTGTTTGGCACCTTAATTGTCCGGAGAAGCTGCTTTGCCTCTGAGCACAGGCTGCATCTACACAGGTGAGCTGAAACTGCAGGAGTCCTATGCCCTCACTTTGCTGGCCACAATCTGGCTCAATGTGGGGCTCCACCTGTAGCAAAGTACTTCCTCAGCTGACCCAGTACTCCCATCATCCCCAAGGCAAGAAAACAGCTGCTGGCTGCTGCGTCCCTCAACAGTGGGGGAAGGGCTTTCAGACCCAGGGCTGGAAACAGAGTCTCTGTCCATGTTTTCTCAGTCTCTGTCCCTCACTGACCTGGGCCTTGAAATGTCCTCCCCTGTCCCCCAGGTCTTCAAATGGTGAGGGCAATGTCTCACTGCTGTGAGAGATTTTGTAGTCTGTGTCGGTAGTGGGAGGGATCCTGTCTGCTTGAATCTGTGCCTTTCTCATGCTGAGTCTGAGTGAGGAGGCTGAGAGGACTGGCTGGTCCAGTATGGAAGATTCCTACTTGATATTTCTTCACTTTCTTCAATTTCACATTTGTAGTATCTTTCTCCAATCTATATCCTCCTCCAGAGTTTCAAACAATTCAGAATTGTCCTTTTTTCATTGAATCTCTGGAGAGAAGTTTTCAGTAGCTGTTCACATCACCATGTTGTTCTATTTATTCTTGTTCTTAGGAAATGTACATGATAGTATTGTGTTCAAGGAACATGGTGCATACAACTTACTCTCAAATGTTTAGAAAATATGTAGAAAGGTATACAGATATATGGATAGATGTATGGAATGATATGGCAAATGTGATAAATTGTTAAAAGTTGGTGGATCTGGGTATCTGGGGAGGGTATGTTGGAGTTCTCTGTATGGGATTTGTATTATTTTTGCAATTGTCCTGTAAGTTTGAAATTATTTCAGAATAAAAAGTTATTTTTTTAATAGTTGGTGACCTCACTGAAGTGGTAGAGTTCAGAAACCAGTTTATAGTGGATTGAATAGTGGTGTAAAGTACAACCATAAGGGAAACATTAAAACAAAAAACTTTTAAATAGCAGAGAACACCAAAACATCATAAACAAAGTGAAAAGACCATAGTTAGGAAAATACTTTTGCATTTCAGGGATTTGAGGATTTCAAAATTGTAGATAAGGGATTGAGGACCTATACAACCTTTTTGGAAAACAACTTGACAATATCTAATAAAGTTGAAAATGTTCTTACCTTTCAACCAAGTCATTCCATTCCTAGTGCAAAAGGATTCATAACAGTAAAAAAAAAAACAGAAACACAAATGTCTGTTAATAAGAGAACAGATAAGTAAATTGCTATATATTCATATGAAGGCATTCTTCACTAAGTTAAAAATGAATGAACTAGAGCTATATGTGTAAACATGGGAAGATCTAAATATGAAGAAGCAAAAAAGCAAATCATGACCCTGACATGTATATTATGATACCACTGACATAAAGCTAAACCACACCAAAATTTAGTTGCTTAAAACAGCATTTATTTCATTTGCTCAAGATTCTGTGGGTCAGCAATTTGGACTGGACTCAGTTGGGCATTTCTTGTGGTCTTGCCTGGTCTTGCTTGTGCTAGCAGCTTGGCAAGGGCTAGATGTTCTAAGGATGGCTTCATTCACATGTCTGGCCATTGGCAGGCTGTGAGCCAGGGTGTCTAGGTTTTCCTCCTTGTGACCTCTCCAGAAAGCTGCTGTGGACTTGTTCATATGGTGGTTGCATTTTAAGAGGGCAAGCACCAATGTGCAAGTGCTTTTTTAAGCCGGTGCTTGCATCATACTTGCAGCTATTCCATTAGCCAAAGCAAGTTACATGGCCACTTCTACAGTTAATGTGGGAGGAGACTACCCAAGGGTATGGATTTAGAGAGGCATGATTCATCGGGAGCCATTACTGTAGCAATCTCCCACAACTGTATATTTTTAGGGATATATACATATGTAGTATAAATATAAAAACATGCATGGAAATAGTGAATACTAAAGTCTGAATAGTTGTTACCTCTGGGGAGATAAGAAGAGGAAAGGGGGAGGAATAGGTACACATGATGCTTAAAACTGTATCAGTGATGTTTTATTTCTTTAAAAAAATTAGGAAGGAAATTTGTCAAAATGTTGATTTGACAAGCTGAGTTGTGGATACATGGGTGTTTATTATATTAATCTCTTCCCTTTTTTGTCTGCTTAAAGTATTTCCAAATTTTAAAAAAGTGAATAGGAGGTATGGAAATGCAAACCAATCTTTGAAAAAGTACGGCAAAAGGAAAGGGTGTAAGGGGAAGTGGGTATTAGCTAGACGATAAGAGCATAGTCAAAGGAGCACTGTGTTTTCAAAAAGATGGGCAAAGACTTGAGAACATTAATAGGTTAAAGAGAAGGTGTCAGTAGATTTGGCTACTGAAACAGAAAGTTAATTCAAAAAGCAAATTTCTAGAACACGTCGGCGATGTCCGCAAGCCAGGTGAAGTACCACTGCGGCAGCGGTGAGGCCTCGCATGTGGCAGGGCGACATGGGCTTTGGCCTCCCTCCGGTTCCCAGGAAGCAGGCCAGCGACAAGTGCAGGAACAGCAGCAGCAGAGGTGGAGGCTCTGGCTCGTCTCTCTCCTCCCCCTCAGTGGGTCGTTGGAGTGGGGTCTGCTGCCCAAGAATGGGAATTCTCTTCCCCGGGATATGGAGACTGTTCAATCACCAGGAGCACAGAGTTATCATTATTGGGCTCGATAATGCAGGGAACACTACCATCCTTTACCAGTTTTCTATGAAGGAAGTTGTACATACATCCCCTACAACAGGAAGTAATGTAGAAGAGATAGTTGTTAATAATACACTTTTCCTAATGTGGGATATTGGTGGCCAAGAATCTGTTCATTCTTCCTGGAACGCTTACTATACTAACATTGAGTTTGTGATAGTTGTTGTGGACAGTACAGACAGAGAAAAGATTTCTGTAACTAGAGAACTGTATCAAATGTTAACGTGAGGACCTAAGAAAAGCTGGATTGCTGATTTTTGCTAATAAACAAGATATTAAAAAATGTATGCTTGTGGCAGAAATCACCCAGTTTTTGAAACTAACTTCTGTTAAAGATCACCAGTGGCATATCCAAGCATGCTATGTTCTTACAGGTGAGGGATTGTGCCAAGGAGTTGAATGGATGGTGTCACAATTTAAGATTAGATGATCTCTACTCATCTCTTCTCATAGACTTTGTATAAACGAAGTGCTGGACTTTTCCTGAAAGCTGAAAGATTAATGATTTAGATATATTTATAATAAATTGATTTAAACTTTTTCTATAAGAAGAAAAATTAAGACCACTCATTTGAAAACAAAGATGAAGTCTCATCTTCCAATTGACTTTCATTAGTTCCCTCCAAAGTAAGGTCTTAAAGCTGTGACTGACATTTTTCCCATAATTAACCCTCTCAGGACATTGTGTAGCCTGTGGTAAGTATAAAAGGTGGAAGACATTATTAACTTTAAGAGCTCTATTATCAGTATAAACCTCCGTGGTTGAATGTTGTTCTCTTCTTGTTCTATTAAGTCAAAATACAAATCAGCACAGATATTTAGTTCCCAATATTTTAATGTGTAGTGTTACTTATGAAAAATATTTTGCATAATGTTGTATATGTATTGTGTATATACCTCAAGTTCAAGTTAATGGCTTTGATTTATGTTCTAAAAAAATTAGTAATACAAAAATTAATTTATCCTTAGTTGTAACCAAACGTGATGAGTACCGGCATTGAGGTTAAGTGTCAGTTTGTAATTTTCCCCTTAGGTTCTTAGTATTGTACTAACTGACCCCCAAATCACTGAGCTGCTCTTAAAAAAAAGAAAGAAAAAGAAAACAAAACAAGGTTCTAAATGTTCATCCGCTCATATAAATTCACTTAGTATGTGAAAGGAGATTTTTATTAAACACTTTCAAATTATCAGCATTCAATGCTTATGGTTGAATGAATAATGAAGGGACAGAGCAAGAAGAAGAAAAGGAAGACAGCAACCAAAAGGCCAGAGAGAGGTTCTGGAATTCATTTACACAGTGAGCATTTATTGAGTACTGAAAATGTGCTGAACACACTGATAAGGATTACTAAGACTCTTTTTTCTATTGCCATGGAGCTTACAGTCAAGTGGGGTCAATGATATGTAAACAGAAACATTACAATTTAGTATGATAACTGCCATTACCATGGAATGGTGAACAGAATGCTATGGAGCATAGAGGATAAAGCAATCAACTCTGCGTAATGCACATTGTCTGTAGCACAGTGGTAAAAGTTTCAGGCTTTGAAGGCCTGTATTTAAATTCTACCATTTACTAGATGGAAAAATTATTTAACTACTCTAAATCTCAGTTTTCTTATCTGTAAAAAGCTGACAGTAGTTTTTACCTCATAGAGTTGATTCAGGATTAAAATCAGCTAATAGACAAAAATCACTTAGTAAAAGTGTTCAATAAATGATAGCTAGTTTGTTTTCTGAGAGGGTACATACTGAAGGACATTTCCAGGTGAGGAATAAAGAGGATATTCTAAGCAGAGGACACCAATGTGTAAAGACTTGGTGACATAAAGAGGTCCAGTGTATTTGTGAAATGGTGAGTTTAGTATGCAGGGTTGGGGACTTGCAGTAGAGAGTGAGGCTCACAAGCCGGGCTGGATCTTAATAACTCAGGCCAAGGACTTTGGATTTTATCCTGTAAGCACAGGAAGCAAGAGAGTGATTTTTGCTGTGTTTTGTTTTGTAAAGTTCATTTTAAAGCCATGTGGAAGTTGAACTGGTCTGGAGTGGGGAGAGATTGGTGGCAAAAGTACTTGTTAGCAGGTGTTATGTTAGTCCAAACTAGATATTATAAGGGTCTGAACCAAGATTGTAGCAGTGCAGAGGAAGGACCAGATTTGACAGAATGACAGTTATGAAGTAAAATCAATTTATGAAGTACATCAAAATCTACATTTATAGCTGTGCATATAGCTGATTGTTTAGATATGTAGAGTTAGGGAGAGGGGGTAGTTAAAGTAAAAGAATGTTTCTAGCTTGGTAGCCTGGTTTCCAATTGAGAATGAGAATATAACTCAGGAATCCAATAGATTGTGGGGGACTGGGGCAGCAGAGATGTCTGATTTTAGATTAGTGGAGCTTAAGGTAGCCTTGTAGGCTATAGGTAGAGAAGCTTAATGGTAATTTGGAAATACAGGTCTGGAGCTTAACCAAGAATTTGGGGCTGGTGTTAACATTTTTGGGAATTGTCACTGTATAGATGGTAATTGAAGCTATATAAATGGATGAATATTTTCACATGAGATGTGAGAAGATGAGAGAGACTAGAACATAACCTTGGGAGCCCCTATGAGTAAGGGTTGGGTGGAAAAGGAGAGTCTGACACCGAAAGGTAAGAAATATGGGAAAATGAGGATACAGTGATGTCCTCAGAGGCCAAAGAAGAGGAACTTTTGAGAGATAAGAGCAACCAAATGCCTTAGGTTTTGTAAATATGGGCCATTGGATTTAGCAGCTAGAAAGCTTTCCTTTATAATTTCATGAAGTGCTGGAGCAGAAGCTAGACTGTAATGAATTGAGTGAATGACACAGGACAAAGTATGGACAGTGGGTATAGACTAATCCTTCCAGAAATCTGGCTATGAAGGGAAGGAGGGAGAAAGCGTGATGGCTTGTAAGAAGACAAGGTGGAAATAAGTGTTTGTTTGTTTTAGAATGAGGGAAAGTTAAGCATGTCTGTAGGTAGACAAGAAAATGTTGAAAGTAGAGGAGAAAGGGGATAATTGATGGCGCCAGGACCTAAAGAGACAATCTTCCTGATAGATATTTCTGGTGACCACCACATGTAAGTTGGTTTAGGATTCTCAGAGTGTGGAATGAAACCAGAGAAGAGGTGAGGGGAAGAGAGGCACAAGAGAACAAAAGCTTGAACTTTTGTCCATTACTTCCTTTTTTATTCTAGAGAGTACTTACCAGAGAGTACAATCAGTCTTTCTCTGGGTCCCCACCTACCTTATTACTTTGTTTTATAAGGTTTTGTTCTCTTCCCTGGCTGAAACAACCAGTAGAAAATGCAACTCAATTCAATTCCTATTAAAACCAACCATCTTTTTGATAACTTATTGTTTGGATTTTTCCTATAATAATAGTTATGTTTATTTTAGAAATTTTAGGAAATATAGATAAATAAAAAAGGAAAGGAAACTGGTAATCCTATGCCCTAGAGATAACCAATATTAACCTTTTGGTATATATCCTTCCAGTCTTTTTTTCTACATTTATAGCTGTGCATATAGCCAATCCCAATCTAACTACTTCCATAAAGCTTCCTTCTGTCAGATTCCAAATGGTTCTACTAAGGCTTCTACATTACTTATTTGATAAACCACAGAGTGCACTGATTATTGTTAATGTTATGTCCCCTGGGAATCACCAAGGAGTCTTACGTAATCATTTTTCATACATCCTATATCTGAAAACATAACTCTGACCATCTGTTTGGGGGATTCTAATTATTTTTTTCCTTGCTACTGGACTTGAATGTCTTATAATTCTCTCTGGGAATTGATTAGTAAATAGATGTCAGCTCTAATGATTAGTGCAGTAATGAGTATGTAGGAAGCTAAGAATTTGGAAAAAGAATTACTTGTTAAAATTTTAATAAGAATCGTCATCTAAGAGATGAGATTAGCCATCTGTAGAAGTAATTTACTTGTGTGTTGCTAATGGAAACACAGGAAACAAGTTAATCAAGTTGCAACTTTAGAACTGGAAGGTAAATAAAGCACTTTTATAAACATTTTTATTGAATTTAAAAATTACTAAAGTAATTCTGCATGATTTTTAGTTTTTACAACAAAAAGTATATTGAAATATTTCGATTTCAGTATATACAGATGTCTTTTTTTTGTATTTTTAAATTAAACTTATTTGAAAATATATTTACCTTTGAGAGAAGTTGCATGAAAATTAAAACTTTCATATATCCTTCACCTAGATTCAATCATTGTCAATATTTTACCACATTTGCTTTATTTTTCTCTTAGTATTCTAAAGTATTCATATACCATAATACCATATTCATATACTATAACATTTAAATTGTTTCCATTTTTTTACAATTACAAATAATGTTTCATTGAACATCATTGTTTATACATATATTTACATATTTATACATTTCTCTAGGATAGAGTCCTAGAATTGGAAGTTCTAGGATGACTAGAATAAAAAAGACAGGTAATAATAAGTGTAAGTGAGAATGTGGAGAAATTGGAACCCTCATACACTGCTGGTGAGAATGTAAAATGGTGCAGCCTCTTTGGAATATAGTCTTGTAGTTCCTCAAAAGGTTAAACATAGAGTTGCCATATGATCCAGCAATTCCACCCCTAGGTATATACCTAAAAGAATTGAAAGCATATGCTCAAATAAAAACTTATATATGAATGTTCACAGCAGTATTGTTCATAATAGCCAGAAGGTGGAAACAACCCAAATGTCCATCAACTGATGAATAGATGAACAAAATGTGGTGTGTCCATACACTGGAACACTATTTGGCAATAAAAATAAGTGAAATAATGATACGTTATACCACATGGATGAACCTTGAAAACATTATGTTAAGTGAAAGAAGTCAGTCACAAAGGACTACATATTGTAAAATTCCATTTGTATGAAATATTTAGAATAGACAAATCTATAGATATGGAGTAGTGGTTGCCTAGGGCTGGGGAGGGTTGAGAGATTGGAGGTGGTGCCTAAGGGGTGCAGAATTTCTGTTTGGCATTATAAAAATGTTCTAAAATTGATTGTGGTGATATTTGCACTGCTCTGTGAATATACTACGAGTCATTGAACTGTACATTTTAAATGGGTGAATTATGTGGTTTGAATTATATCTCAATAAAGTTGTTTAGAAAAAGGATTGTGCCAATTTATCACTCCCATCAGCAATATTTGTTAATGTCTATTTTCCTATATCCTCAAAAAGCTGTTAGTCAGTTGTGTCATAATCTAAACACTGATGTAATAATATAATGGTGGAAGTTGGTGTGCCAGTTTGGCTATGTTATGTCCCCCAGAAAAAGCCATGTTCTTTGATGCAATCTTGTGCGGGTAGATGTATAGTGTTGATAAGCCATTTTCTTTAATGCAATCTTGTGGAGGCAGATGTATTACTGTTGATTAGTTTGGAACCTTTGGATTAGGTTGTTTCCATGGAGATGTGACCCACTCAACTGAAGGTGATAACTCTGATTAGATAATTTCCATGGAGGTGTGGCCTGGCCCATTCAGTGTGGGCCTTGATTAGTTTACTAGAGCCCTATATAAGAGCTCAGACAGAAGGAACTTGTTGCTGCAGCTGAGACAGACATTTTGAAGATGGCCGTTGGAAGCTGATGCAGACATTTTGGAGAACACCATTTTGAAACAAAACCTGGGAACAAGCAGATGCCAGCCATGTGCCTTGCCAGCTAACAGAGGTTTTCTGGATACCATTGGCCATCCTCCAGTGAAGGTCCCCGAATGTTGATGACTTACCTTGGAAACTTTCTGGCCTTAAGACTGTAACTTTGTAACCCAATAAGCTCCCTTTATAAAAGCTAATTCATTTCTGGTATTTTGCATAAGAGCAGCATTGGCAAACTGGAACAATTGGTTTGCATGAAATTGAAGGGAAGATGGATAGGAAGGATTTATGTTTGTCTAGCAGTGTTTCTTAACCATTTTTTTCATTATCACCTCTCCAGGAACATTTTTAGACATTTTTTCCCTAATTGCCACCCCCAAGACATTTTTTTTTTGTTAGAGAAGTTGTGGGTTTACAAAACAATCATGCATAAAATACAGGATTCCCATATACCACCCTATTGTTTTAATACTGAAGATAAACTATATAACTGTTTAGGTGCTGTGGCCCTTTGGGGGTGACAAATCATTGTAATAGCTAAGATGTTTTCATCCCTTAAGAGCCAATTTTAGCCCCCTTGGGAGTAATAGTACTTCTGTTGGTCTAGTACAATTCAAGAGAGAGACACAGGGGCAAGATGGCGGCATAGAGAGGAGTGGAAGCTAAGTAGTCCCCCTGGAACAACTACAAAAAACCAGAAACAACTAGTAAATAATCCAGAATAACTGCGGGGGGACAAACAAGATCATCCATTCATCATACTCCAACCTGAATTGGGAGGAATGCCCGAGAACACAGCATAAAATCTGTAAGTAAAACCTGCGGAACCAGGTCGGGAGACCCCCTCCCCCATAGCCTGAGCTGCGGAGCCGCGTGGTGCCAGAGAGAAGCTCTCTCCCAGCAAGCAAATACGGCTCAGCTGAGCTCCAACTGGGGTTTTAAGTAGCGAGTGTGAACTGCTCACTACAGGTACGCAGCCCCAAAAAACAGACAGAGGCTTTGGGTGACGACTGACCTGGGAGAGCCGGAGGGTCACCTTGACTGGATCTGAAGGGGACTATCTGTTTCTTTTTCGGCTCAGTGGAGAAAGCCCCAGTCATTTTAACTTTCCAGGGCTGTGACTCGGGGAAGGGCGGAGACAGCACAAGCAGAGAGCAAGACCATTGAAATGCTAATGACCTCCACCTTGGGGGTCTGCCTTCTCTAGGAGGAAAGGGGTGGGGCCCTTTCCATTCAGAACCAGACCCCAGAGCCTGGGGGAACACGGCCATACCTCCTCACACCAGTCAAGAATTATAGGCTAACAGGCGTCACCTGCTGGGCAGAAAAGCACAGTGACCTGAGGCATCAAAGGGTGGAGCAATTTTCTAAGACACACCCTCAGGGAAACCAGATACTGAATATTTCTTCCCTCTGGGACCTGAGCCTGTTCTGGTCTGGGAAAACCTGATTTGGATAACCAAGGAAACCATGCCTAGACAACAGAAAATTACAACCTACACTAAGAAAAACAAAGTTATGGCCCAGTCAAAGGAACAAATGGACACTTCAACTGAGATACAGGAATTTAAACAACTAATGCTAAATCAATTCAAAAAGTTTAGAGAAGATATCGCAAAAGAGATAGAGGCTGTAAAGGAAGCACTGGACATGTATACGGCAGAAATCAAAAGTTCAAAAAACCTACTAGTAGAATCTATGGAAATGAAAGGCACAACACAAGAGATGAAAGACACAATGGAAACATACAACAGCAGATCTCAAGAGGCAGAAGAAAACACCCAGGAACTGGAGAACAAAACACCTGAAAGCCTACATGCAAAGGAGCAGATGGAGAAAAGAATGAAAAAATATGAGCAACGTCTCCGGAAACTCAAGGATGAAACAAAGTACAATAATGTACGTATCATTGGTGTCCCAGAAGGAGAAGAGAAGGGAAAGGGGGCAGAAGCAATAATAAAGGAAATAATCAATGAAAATTTCCCATCTCTTATGAAAGACATAAAATTACAGATCCAAGAAGCACAGCATACTCCAAACAGAAGAGATATGAATAGGCCTACGCCAAGACACTTAATAATCAGATTATCAAATGTCAAAGACAAAGAGAGAATCCTGAAAGCAGCAAGAGAAAAGCGATCCATTACATACAAAGGAAGCTTAATAAGACTATGTGCGGATCTCTCAGCAGAAACCATGGAGGCAAAAAGGAAGTGGTGTGATATATTTAAGATACTGAAAGAGAAAAACCACCAACCAAGAATCCTGTATCCAGCAAAGCTGTCCTTCAAATATGAGGGAGAGCTTGAAATATTTTCTGACAAACAGACAATGAGAGACTTTGTGAACGAGACACCTGCCCTACAGGAAATACTAAAGGGAGCACTACAGGGTGATAGAAGACAGGAGTGCGTGGTTTGGAACACAATTTTGGGAGATGGTAGCAATGTAAGTACACTGAACAAAGGTAACTATGAATACGGTTGGGAGAGAAAGATGGGGAGCATGTGAGACACCACAAGAAAGGAGGAAAGATAACGACTGGGACTGTGTAACTTGGTGAAATCTAGAGTATTCAACAATTGTGATAAAATGTACTAATATGTTCTTTTACGAGGGAGAACAAGCAAATGTCAACCTTGCAAGGTGTTAAAAATGGGGAGGCATTGGGGGAGGGATGCAATCAGCATAAACTAGAGACTGTAACTAATAGAATCATTGTATTATGCTTCCTTTAATGTAACAAAGGTGATATACCAAGGTGAATGCAGATAAGAGGGGGGGATAGGGGAGGCATGTTAGACACTTGACATTGGTGGTATTGTCTGATTCTTTATTCTACTTTGATTTAAGGTTATTTTTCCTTTTGCTGCTTCCTAGCTGTCATTTTTTTTTTTTTTGTTTCCTCTTCCTTTTGCCTCTCTACCTTCTTTGACTCTCCCTCCTGCCTTGTGGAAGAAATGTAGATGCTCTTGCTTAGTATGAGCAGAATGTTCAATTAGGATGAACTTAAATGTTTGGAAATGAACAGGGGTGTTGGTAGCAAGATGTGAGAATAACTAACAGCGCCGAATGGTGTGTGAATGAGGTGGAAAGGGGAAGCTCAGAGTCATATATGTCACCAGAAGGAAAGTTGGAGGTCAAAAGATGGAAATGTATAAAACTGAATCCTATGGTGGGCAATGTCCATGATCAACTGTACAAATACTAGAAATCACTTCATGAACCAGAACAAATGTATGACAATACAATTAGAAGTTAATAATAGAGGGGCATATAGGGAAGAACTATATACCTATTACAAACTATATACTACAGTTAGTAGTATTTCAACATTTTTTCATAAACAGTAACAAACGTACTATATCAATACTAGGAGTCAGTAATTGAGGGGGGTTGGTTAGGGATAGGGGAGGTTTAGAGTTTCCTTTTCTTTTTTTCTTTTTTCGTCTTTCACTTTATTTCTTGTCTGGAGTAATGAAAAGTTTCTAAAAATTGAACAAAAATTAAGTGTGGTGATGGATGCACAGCTGTATGAGGGTACCCAGGGGCAAGTGATTGTACACTTTGGATCTTTGGATAATTGTATGGTATCTGAACAATCTCAATAAAAATGAAAAAAAAAAAAAAAAAGAAAGAGAGAGACACATTGTATCTGGTAAATACTATTATTTCAGTCACAAGAATGGTAAATTAATGAATGAGAGTAAATTAATTGAGATTCTGGTTTAATATACAAGTCTCTTGTGAGTTAGGCTAGCATGTAATGATCCCTTAGAGTAGGGTCAACATTAAGTATACTAACAAGATCAGATTCCTAGAAATGAAAAACTAAGAACCAGATCCTGTTCGTTGGTGACCTCAAAGATACCCTGTGAAATTTTCTGAGCAGCCAGCCAGGCTCCCCTCTCTGACATTTCTTTTTAAATATAAGTTTGTTCATGTTTTTACTCTGTGCTCATAATTTTTTGTCAGTAAGGAATATTAGGATGTCATCTAAGGTTCTTTCCAATACTAAGCTTGTTTTTACCTGATAAAAAATTCCAATCACCTATTAGTCTTACAGGGTTACACTTTTGCCAAACGCATTCCTAAATCACAACCAGTTAGAACCACTGTATATTTTTAAATTCAATTTTATTGAGATATATTCACATGCCATGCAGTCATATAAAGCATGCATTCAATTGTTCACAGGACCATTATATAGTTGTGTGTTCATCACCAAAATTAATTTTCGAATGTTTTCATTACCACACACACAAAAATGATAAGAATAAAAATTAAAGTGATAAAGAACAATTAAAGTAAAAAAGAACACTGGGTGCCTTTTTTTCCCCCCATTTTTCTACTCATCCATCCATACACAGGACAAAGGAGAGTGTGGTCCATATGGCTTTCCCAATCATATTGTCACCCCTCATAAGCTACATTTTTATACAATTGTCTTCAAGATTCAAGGGTTCTGGGTTGTAGTTTGATAGTATCAGGTATTTACTGCTAGCTATTCCAATTCGTTAGAACCTAAAAAGGGTTGTCTATATTGTGCGTAAGAGTGCCCACCAGAGTGACCTCTCAGCTCCTTTTAGAATCTCTCTGCCACTGAAGCTTATTTCATTTCCTTTCACATCCCCCTTTTGGTCAAGAAGATAGAACCACTATATTTTTATTTTCCAAGCTGTGACATAATTAAGCATAAATATCATTTGCAGTATGTTATTTCTAATTCTTTCCTAAAATCTCTTACAATGTCTTAGTTTTTCTTTTCTTTCTATTGGGGTAAAATACACATAACATAAAAATGTTACCATTTTAACCATTTTAAAGTGTACAATTCAGTGGCTTCTAGTACATTCGCAATGTTGTGCAACCATCACCATTACCTAGTTCCAGAAGTTTTTCATTTCCCTAAACAGAAACCCTGAATGCATTATGAAATCACTCCCCAGTCCCGTCCCCCACCCCCAGTTCTAGTATCCACAAATATGCTTTCTGTTTCTATAGATATGCCTATTCTGGATATTTCACATATATGGAATCATGCAATATGTGGCCCTTTGTGTCTGTCTTCTTTCACTTAGCATGTTTTCAAGGTTCATCCATGTTATGGCATGTATCAGTACTTCATTTCTTTTTATAGACAAATAATGATTAATTATATAAATAGAGCATATTTTGTTTACCCATTCATCTGTTAATGGACCTTTGGTTTGTTTCCACCTTTTGGCTATTGTAAATAGTGCTACTATGAACATAAGTGTTCCAGTTTTTGTTTGAGCACCTGTTTTCAATTCTATTGGGTATTTACCTAGGAATGGAATGATGGATCATCTGATAATTCTATGTATAGCTTGTCGAGAAACTGCCAAACTGTTTTTCACAGCAGCTGCACCATTTTACATTCCTACCAGCAGTGTATGAGAGTTCCAGCTTCTCCATATTCTTGCCAATGCTTCTTATTTTCTATTTTTTTGTTTGTTTCTTTCAATTATGGCCATCCTAGTGGATGTGAAGTGGTTTTGGTTTATATTTCCCTAATCACTAATGATGTTAAGCATCATTTCATGTTGTTGTTGGCCATTTGTATATCTTCCTTAGAGAAATGTCCGTTCAGATCTTTTGCCTATTTTTTAAAATTCAATTTTACTGAGATATATTCACAAACCATACAATCATCCACAGTGTACAATCAATTGTTCACAGTACCATTATATAGTTGTGCTTTTGCCCATTTTAAAATTGAGTTGAGTTTTTGCTGTTGAGTTGTAGGAGTTCTTTGTATATCCTGGGTACTAGACTCTTATCATTTGCAAATATTTTCTCCCATTCCATGGATTGTTGTGTTAGTCAGGGTTCTCTAGGGAAACAGAACCAACAGGAGATAGCCATAAATATGAGATTTTATAAAAGCATCTCACATAACTGTGGGGATGCATGAGTCCAGATTCTGTAGGGTAGGCAGCAAGCTGGCAATTCCAATGAAGGATTTTGATGAATTCCCCAGGAGAAGCTGGCTGGCTGAAGTAGAGATGAAAGTTCTCTCTTCTGACTGCTGAAGTCATCACTTCTCTTTTCTGATCTTTTGATTTGGGTGCTTGGGCTTGGGTTATCCATATCGTCTGGTTTTTTCATATGCTTTAAAATTTTCTGTTGTTTTTGGCCTCTTGGCATTTGCTTAACTTGATAGGGTTCTTTTAGGATTTGTAGACCAATTGAAATCCTTATCTCTAATTTGTCAGATCTACAGCTTCGTGGAGTACACTTTCTCTGACTAACCAGCAGGTGGCGTCCACGAGCCACCTGTTCCCCTCAAGCCAGTTCTCCCCCGCTTTGCCTCTGTGGTGAGTGGGGGAGTAAGTCTTGTGGGGTCCAATTGGTGTACCAAGCTTGCGTGTGTAGTTGGTGTTGCCCGCTCTGTATAAGGGGCGTGTTTCTGGGCAGTCAGGGAGGGGGGGCGGCTCTAACAATCAAATCTCCCTGGTGTTCCTGGAGTTTTAAAGCTGCTGCAATAGTCTAATCCTTCAGTTCAGTCCTGCCACAGTTTGTCTCTGCCACTGACCCACAAGTCCTTGGTATTGGCGTGTGGCCCCTGAGACTTGTGAGTGGGCCTTGCACCCCCTGGTCCTCTGTTGAGGGATGACTGTGCTATGTCACAGGTGAGTGTCGTTCCCCCAGGGCAGTTCTGAGCTGCCGGTCTGTGTAGGGAGGCTCCCAGTCTGCTGAAATGATGTCTGAATGATGCTAGTTAATTCACACTGCTCCACCTTCCCAACTCTGGGACAACCAGCTGAGGGTGCAGGGAAGGCTAATGTCCACGCCCAATTTTGTGGTGTATGCGTGTTATTGGAAGCACTTCCGTCACACTGGGTTGTCTGGGGCAGCTCTGGGCTATGGGGCCGGCGACGGGCAGGAGTGTTTCCTGTCCACCAGGATGATAGCTGTGAGCGGACACCGCCCTTTTCTTGGGGAGTTGTGGTGTTTAGTGAATTTTCTCAGCCACTGGATTATTGCCTTTTGTCTCAGAGCTCTCTTAGTTCTGCTCTTGTCTTGACCTGCCCAAATTGCAAGTCTTTGAAGCTTTCTGTATTGGGCTTCTTAGAGTAATTGTTTTAGAAAAAGAAAAAAAAGATAAAAAAAAAAAAAAAGGGCCCTCCTCACAGATCTAATGGGTTATTGAAATGCTAAGAGACAGAGCAATTAGGGCTATTAAGGAAAGATCCACGGGGCAGAGAGATCAGTTTTTCTTAGGGATTTGCAAATGAGCCTCAGGGCCTGAGCTCTGCCCTTCCCCTTTCTATGTCCACCAGAACTCCAAAAAGCCTCCACTTTTATTTTTGAGTTTTTCTTGCTGTTTTTTTCTATGCCTGTCTCCTCTCTGCTGGGCTGGCTGCTCTCAGATTCTCTGGCGTCTGGCTCAGTCTATCTGTGGTTGGAGTTTGGATCAGTAGAATGAGTTTCCGATAAGAGCTGCCACTGCAGTTCTGCCTTCTCCTTCCCGGCGCTGACAGCCCCTCCTCCCATGGGACTGAGCCTGGCAGGGAGAGGCATGGGTCCCCTGGCCGCAAAAACTTACAGATTTCACTGATCTCAGCAGTTCCACGTTTTCATGAGTGTTGTATGAAGTATGCCCAAAGTCAGATTGCTCTGTGGTGTCCAGTCCATGCAGTTCCTGGCTTTCTACCTACTTCCCTGGAGGAGTAACTAAAACATACACCTCACCAATCCCATCACTTCTCTTTTTAAAGCCTTCAACTGATTGGATTAAACAGCTCTCATTGCTGAAGATTGCTACAATCTCCTTAGTTGATTGTAGATGTAATAAACCATAAATGCAATCAACTTACAGATGATTTAAGTCCATGAAATGTCCTCTCAGTAACAGGCCAGTGCTTGCTTGATCAGATAACTGGGCACCATTACCTGGCCAAACTGACACATGAACCTAACCATCACAGTTGTCTTTTCACTTTCTTGATTTTTTTTTTCATACCATCTTTATTCAGATACAATTCACATACTGTACTATTCACCCATTTAAAATGTACAGTTCATTAGTTTTTAGCGTATTCACAGAATTGTGCAACCATCACCATAATCAATTTTAAAATATTTTCATAACCCCCAAAAGAACCCCCATACCATTAGCAGTTGCTCTCCACTGAAATTTTTCTTCAGGGTTAGATTTTGTCTGATGCATTTATAGTTGACCTTAAGAAGGGGTGAGTTCTGTACCCAGTCGAAGATATAGGCTTATGGTAAAGTTTTCCATGCTATTAGACTAAGAACAAAACTTTCCTGGTACAAAGGGACAAGAGTGTTCAGAAATGTTCCCCTGAAATATTACCCTATTAAAACAATAATCAGCTTGTAATTATATTTTTTTAGGAATTCACCCCCTGACTAATGCCATCAGAGGCCACATATATACTCACTAAAAATGCTTTTAGAAGGACTGTTTATTTTAGGTGGATTGTTTTATAAAAGAGCTATAATTATTAACTTAAAATCTTTCTTCCAACTCTGAAATTCATTTAGGAAAGTAACAAAGGGAAAGGAGATGGAGAACCCTTTAGTTCTAAATTTTATATTCACTATTCCTGAAGTTGGAGTCACCAATGTTGCAGCTAGAGAGAGAACAGAAAAGATGCAAGTATTATCATGGCACACCACGGCCTGATCCATTGCTTTGTAGGTCCAGAAATCCAATTTTGTCAGTTCATCTGAAGATGATCAGCCTCAGAACTAAACTTGAATTCTGTGGCCAATAGACCAGAAATGCCACTGTATTAATTTTTCTTAAATGTATGTAGAATTTTCAAACTTTCACTTTTTAATAACTTTTTTCCTAGTTAAAAGTAACAAACTTGGGTAAAAAAGGCAAGTTAGGAAACAAAATATAAAATATGATTTTAAAAATGTAAAATGTGCCCAGCTCCACTAAAGGGGTATGTATGTCACATGAGCCACAATACTTGTGGCAAGTAATAGTATCTACATCTTAGAGTTGGGTGAATTAAATTAGACCATCCATATCAAGTACATAGTCTAATCCCTGGAGCATATTAAGCACTCAGTATATTGTAACTATTGGTACTTATATGTACTAAAAAGATTCCCCCTTCCATGGCTAGTACTAGACAAACACTGACATAGGATTTTCTTGCCCCGTTTTTGCCCAGATGCCATGCGAATCTCTGCCCTTCTATTAATACATCAATTTTTTCCCAGATAGATTACAATATATTTCATTAGGTTATAGCAGCCTTCAGTTACATTATACTAACTCATTCTAAATCTTGTACAAAATTAATATAAAATATTAAGTTTTCAATAACTAAATAGTTAAAGGATATCCTTTGTAAATGTATTGTCTGCTCATCTCTTTAGTAGGGAAATTGGGGAAGCTTTCTCTACACTATCTTCCCTTAGAGTAGACCCCTTACCACCCTACCGTCTACCCCCCAAGGCAGAACTAATTGCTCTGGCATCTGCATCCCTACAGTACTATATACATACTTCTAGTACAGCATGTATTGTATTTTATTATATTGTATATCCTGTGAGTTTCTCTAAGACAGGGACTGTCCTCCCATTTAAAAAAAAACTAGAGCAGTTGTAGGTTTACAGAAAATCATGCAGAAAGTACAGTTTTCCTATATACACCCCACTACTCACACACAGTTTTCCCTGTTATTAACATTTTGCATTAGATTGGTGCTTTAGTTACAACTGATGAAGCAATATTACTATAATTATATTATTAATAGTCCATGTTTTACATTAGGGTTCACTCTTTGTGTTGTACAGGTGTATGTTTTTTTAAGAATTATGGTAACATATATACAACATAAAATTACCCATTTTAACCACTTTCAAATATACAATTCAGTGGTGTTAACTATATTCACAGTGTTGTGCTAACATCACCACCACCCATTACCAAAACTTTTCTATCAGCCCAACCAGAAACTCTGTACCAATTAAGCATTAACTCCTCATTCCCCAACTCTACCCTTGCCCCTAGTAACCTGAATTCTAATTTCATACTCTATGAATTTGCATATTCTAATTATTTCTTATCAGTGAGAACATACAATATTTGTCCTTTTGTGTCTGGCTTATTTCACGCAACATGATGTCTTTTAGATCCATCCAAGTTGTAGCATGTCAGGGACTGTATTTTAATTTATCTTTACCATGGTTTCAAGCACATAGCAGGAAGTGTTTGCCAAGTGACTAATGAGCTCAGTTTTGAATATGTTGAGTTTGAGGTGCTGGCAAGGCACCCCAAATCTTGCAAGTAGTTATAAACTTGGTTCTGAAACTCAGAGAGGTTGAGGGTAGAAATAAAGATTCAGGAGTTGTTCACTTAAGTAATCCTGAGACTATATCAATGGATAAGATTGCTAAAGCCAGGGAAGATGGAATGAGAATAAATTCAGAGTCATTGGTCTTTATCTAGGAATGAGGCCATATGCTTAGACCCACTATTCTCAAAGTGTGGATCCTCTGCATTACCTGCATTATGCTTACTTAAAATACAGTTTCCCTGGCTCCACCAAGGTCTACTTATTCCTTTTTTTGGATTAGAACCTAGGAATCTGCATTTTAACAAGCTTCTCTGATTTTATGCACATTAAAGTTATATTCATTAAAATGTCCCATGACTTTATACACACTGAAATTTGAGAGAGCTTGCCTTAGGGGATATAGACAGAATCACTGAGGGTGGGGAGGGCACTTCATTTTCAATATTTTTTATGATTAAACACTATCATTTTAAATGGAACACATCTTTAAAATATTGGGTATAGATGCTTGGCAAACTTTCAGGTTCACAGTTCCTTTCTAAACCTTATGACTTCACATTTGCATTTTCTATATGGAGCTATTTCCCCTCCTGCATCTGCCTAATCCTGTCTGGCTTTCAGAATCAAACAGCTAAAAGAAGAAAAGCTTAATAGAGGGACTGGGGTCTGTTTTATCTACTGCTTCTTTACTGGTACCACTCTCCACTCCAAAACAATAACTGAAAAACCAAAAACTAATTTTCAATCCAAAACCTTTTATATTTACTGTTTCATGGCAGGTCGATGCCATATTATCTATCCATGCATTGTGGGGGCCAAAGCATTGGGTTCCCCAAGACAAGGAACCCCTAGATAGCTGGAAATGATCAGTCCTTATGCATTTATTCCTTTGTCAAGGTGCTATAACCAAAGACCATGCACAGATAGTAAGCTGTAAGAGTTGTATTTTGTGTGAAGGGAAGAATAGGGATATGGAAGGTCAGCACCAAGTCTGTCACTTCAGGGACCCACAAACTTGTTCCTGCTTCCCTCTGCTTCCCAATCAGCATTCTTACAGAAATTGGGGCTCTAGTCAGGGCTGACTTTATGCCAAAGAATTTGAGCATTTCCTGTATGAAGTTGTTATGATGACAGTGTATCTAGTTTTGCTTCTCTTTCCTCTTACCTGCATTCCCATTCCCCCCACACCAACCTTTACAGCTACTGTATCTTATGTAGAAGTGAAATACCAATCCAGAGAGCTCTAAACCCCTACCCAGAAATGAAACCTCAGAGGAGCAGTGCCCATTCTGTTCTTTCCAGCCCAGGGGAAATATTGCTCATCCCAGAGGTAGGCTGAAGCCATAATTCTTCAGCTTAGTCACCCCAGATAGTCAGAAACTGACAGGGAAGATGGAAAAGAAGGCTTGGTCTTGGAGACTGAAGTGGCTGGGCAGAACAGGAGTCAACTTAGTACCAGCGGAGGATAGCCTTAGATCCTTCTAATCTGTTCTGTTCCTATCTGTGATGGTTAGGTTCATGTGTCAACTTGGCCAGGTGACCCAGCTGTCTGGTCAAGCAAACACTGGCCTAACAATTGCTGTGAGGACGTTTGAGGCTGGTTAATAAACCAACAGGCTGGTTTATTGAATCATCAGTCAATTGACTGCAGCTGTGACTGATGACTCACCAAAGGGCATGCCTTCCACAATGAGAGAATGCAATTGGCTGGATTTAATCCAATTAATCAGTTGGACTCATAAGCAAGACAGATAGAGGACCTTCACTTCTTCGGCTGCCCAGTGAAGCATTTCCTGAGGAGTTCGTCGAAGTTGCCGGTTCATTTCCTGAGGAGTTCATCGAATACGTTCGTCGAAGATCCCAGTTCATTTCCTGAGGAGTTCGTCGAAGTTGCTGGTTCGTTTCCTGAGGAGTTCATCGGACATGTTCCTTGGAGTTGACAGTTTGTTGACGGCTCTACAGAATTTGGACTCATGCATACCCACAGTTGCGTGAGTCACTTTTACAATTTGATAATCAGAGACACCTCTCATTGATTCTGTTTCCTTAGAGAACCCTAACTAACACACTATCCCTGTAACTTTCACGACCCTGGCCTTTGTGATCTTTTCCAGGTGACCAGGGTGATAATTAAAAGAAGACAGGAAGCTAAAGTAATATGCAAAGCAGATCTGCCTTTAGGGAATGCCCTCCTTGGCTCTAGATTCCAGATATGGATCTGTTCATCCAGCTTATATTTAATGAGTACTTACTTACCATATGCCCAGGTACTTTGTGAGACCCCGGGATAAGAAACAGTAAGATTTAGTCTCTGACAAGGAAGAGTTCATTATTTGGCAGGGGACACAAACATGTGAACAAATAATTACCATCTTATAAAGTGAAAGGACTAAAATAAAAGTGCTATGGGAGCATATTATGCGAGCCCAATAGTATAAGAAAAAAATCAGAATAGAAGAAATATTTAGGCTGAATATTGAAAAACAAGGAGGAGTTTACCAAGCAGGCATGAGAGAGAACAACATGGGCAAGAGAAGAAGGAGGTGAAAGAACATGGCATGTTTGGCAGCCATTGGAAATTTCCCTCTAATTAGAATGATACATTTATGATGACAAAGTTGGAAAAGTGGGAAGAACCAGATCATAAAAAGTCATGGAGTTTGAACTTTATCACTTAGGCCAGTGCTTCCCAAACTTCACTTACTCATATTTTAACTTCACTATTTTAATTTCACAAATTTAGGCAATTTTATTTTTTATAGATAGGATTTTGTTTATTGTTATTTTAACATTCTGTGTGGCTAATTTTATTTCATCCCTATTTTTTTAAATTAAATTCAATTTTATTGAGATATATTCACATACCATACGATCATCTATGGTGTACAATCAACTGTTCATAGTACCATCATATAGTTATGCATTCATAACCCCAATCTATTTTTGAACATTTTATTTACGCCAGAAAGAATCAGAATAAGAATAAAAAATAAAAGAAAAAAAGAACACTCAAATAATCCCCCCCATCCCACCCTATTTTCATTTAGTTTTTGTCCCCATTTTTCTACTCATCCATCCATACACTGGATAAAGGGAGTGTGATCCACAAGGTTTTCACAATTACACTGTCACCCCTTGTAAGCTACATTGTTGTACAGTCGTCTTCAAGAGTCCAGGCTACTGGGTTGGAGTTTGATGGTTTCAGGTATTTACTTCTAGCTATTCCAATACATTAAAACGTAAAATGTGTTGTCTATATAGTGCATAAGAATGTCCATTAGAGTGACCTCTCGACTCCGTTTGAAATCTCTCAGCCACTGAAGCTTTATTTCGTTTCATTTCACATCCCCCTTTTGGTCAAGATGTTCTCAATCCCATGATGTCAGGTCCAGATTCATCCCAGGGTGTCATATCCTGCATTCCCAGGGAGATTTACACCCCTGGGAGTCAGGTCCCATGTACGGGGGAGGGCAGTGAGATCACCTTAGGCAGTAATATTTTTGAAACCATGAGTTTAATGTGTTATATTTTTCTTATGTATATTAAAATAAAATATATATCCATTTGTGTACCACCTCTAATCATTTTGTTTATAACCAGTATACAGTAACTGGATAGAAAAAGCATTGTTTGAAAGAGATTGGGTGGGGGAGTCAGATGGGGGGGTTACTTTAAAAGCTATTGAAATATTAAGAGATAATAAAGTCAGAACTAAAAAAAGCTTTATTGGTAGGGGTGGTGAAGAGGGAAGGGATTTAAAAGAGATTTAGGAACTAGAACAGACAGGACATGACTAATTAGAGGAAGGTAGGGATATTTATGAACTAGAATCAGGATTTGATGACTAATTAAGTGGAAGGGAGGAAGATTACAGAAAGAGAGGGATCTCAGCTTACTTGCAGGTCTCTATCTTGGGAATCTGACTGAATGATTATGCCATTCACCAAAGCAGAGAACAAGAGCACAAGTTGGTTTGTGGGAAAAGGTAATTGTTTTTCCTCAAAAAATTTTTTAATTACTATTTTTTAACTTTTTATTTTTAAATACTTTCAAATTTACAGGAAAGTTACAAAAATAATACAAATCCCATACAAAGAACTCCGACATACCACCGCCCCTGCCCCCAGATACCCAGATCCACCAATTTTGATATTTTGCACATTTGCTGTATTATTCTGTTTGTCAGTCCATCTGTCTGTCTACCTATTTGTCTAACTACCAACCCATCTTCTGAACACTTGAGTGTAGATTGTATACATCATGCTCCTTGAACATTTTTTTTTTTTTAATCATCATTTTATTGAGATATATTCACATACCACGCAGTCATACAAAACAAATTGTACTTTCGATTGTTTACAGTACCATTACATAGTTGTACATTCATCACCTAAATCAATCCCTGACACCTTCATTAGCACACACACAAAAATAACAAGAATAATAATTAGAGTGAAAAACAGCAATTGAAGTAAAAAAGAACACTGGGAACCTTTGTCTGTTTGTTTGCTTCCCCTACTTTTCTACACATCCATCCATAAACTAGACAAAGTGGAGTTTGGTCCTTATGGCATTCCCAATCCCACTGTCACCCCTCATAAGCTACATTTTTATACAACTGTCTTCGAGATTCATGGGTTCTGGGTTGTAGTTTAATAGTTTCAGGTATCCACCACCAGCTACCCCAATTCTTTAGAACTTAAAAAAGGTTGTCTAAAGTGTGCGTAAGAGTGCCCACCAGAGTGATCTCTCGGCTCGTTTTGGAATCTCTCTGCCACTGAAGCTTATTTCATTTCCTTTCACATCCCCCTTTTGGTCAAGAAGATGTTCTCCATCCCACGATGCCGGGTCTACATTCCTCCCCGGGAGTCATATTCCACGTTGCCAGGGAGATTCACTTCCCTGGGTGTCTGATCCCACGTAGGGGGGAGGGCAGTGATTTCACCTTTCAAGTTGGCTTAGCCAGAGAGAGAGGGCCACATCTGAGCAACAAAGAGGCATTCAGGAGGAGACTCTTAGACACAAATACAGGGAGGCCTAGCCTCTCCTTTGCAGCAACCGTCTTCCCAAGGGTAAAACTTATGGTAGAGGGCTCAACCCATCAAACCACCAGTCCCCTATGTCTGTGGTCATGTTAGCAACCATGAAGGTGGGGTAGGCAAATACCCCTGCATTCTCCACAGGCTCCTCAAGGGGGCACTACATCTTTTTTTTTTTTTTTCCTTGTTTGTCTTTTTTCTTTTCTTTTTTTTTTTTTAACTTTCCCTTCTTTTTTAAATCAACTGTATGAAAAAAAAAGTTAAAAAGAAAACAAACATACAATAAAAGAACATTTCAAAGAGACCATAACAAGGGAGTAAGAAAAAGACAACTAACCTAAGATAACTGCTTAACTTCCAACATGTTCCTACTTTACCCCAAGAAAGTTACATAATATAGCAACATTTCAGTGAACTTGTTCCTACTACATCCATCAGAAATTAACAGACCATAGTCATTTCTGGGCATCCCCAGAACGTTAAATAGCTTATCTGTTCTTCTTGGATTATTGTTCCCCCCTTCCTTAATTGCTCTCTACTGCTAGTTCCCCTACATTCTACATTATAAACCATTTGTTTTTACATTTTTCAAAGTTCACATTAGTGGTAGCATATAATATTTCTCTTTTTGTGCCTGGCTTATTTCGCTCAGCATTATGTCTTCAAGGTTCATCCATGTTGTCATATGTTTCACCAGATCGTTCCTTCTTACTGCCGCGTAGTATTCCATCGTGTGTATATACCACATTTTATTTATCCACTCATCTGTTGAAGGACATTTGGGTTGTTTCCATCTCTTGGCAATTGTGAATAATGCTGCTATGAACATTGGCGTGCAGATATCTGTTCGTGTCACTGCTTTCCGATCTTCCGGGTATATACCGAGAAGTGCAATCGCTGGATCGAATGGTAGCTCTATATCTAGTTTTCTAAGGAACTGCCAGACTGACTTCCAGAGTGGCTGAACCATTATACAGTCCCACCAACAATGAATAAGAGTTCCAATTTCTCCACATCCCCTCCAGCGTTTGTAGTTTCCTGTTTGTTTAATGGCAGCCATTCTAATCGGTGTTAGATGGTATCTCATTGTGGTCTTAATTTGCATCTCTCTAATAGCTAGTGAAGCTGAACATTTTTTCATGTGTTTCTTGGCCATTTGTATTTCCTCTTCAGAGAACTGTCTTTTCATATCTTTTGCCCATTTTATAATTGGGCTGTCTGTACTATTGTCATTGAGTTGTAGGATTTCTTTGTATATGCAAGATATCAGTCTTTTGTCAGATACATGGTTTCCAAAAATTTTTTCCCATTGAGTTGGCTGCCTCTTTACCTTTTTGAGAAATTCCTTTGAGGTGCAGAAACTTCTAAGCTTGAGGAGTTCCCATTTATCTATTTTCTCTTTTGTTGCTTGTGCTTTGGGTGTAAAGTCTAGGAAGTGGCCTCCTAATACAAGGTCTTGAAGATGTTTTCCTACATTATCTTCTAGGAGTTTTATGGTACTTTCTTTTATATTGAGATCTTTGGTCCATTTTGAGTTAATTTTTGTGTAGGGGGTGAGGTAGGGGTCCTCTTTCATTCTTTTGGATATGGATATCCAACTCTCCCAGCCCCATTTGTTGAAAAGACCATTATGGCTCAGTTCGGTGACTTTGGGGGCCTTATCAAAGATCAGTCGGCCATAGATCTGAGGGTCTATCTCTGAATTCTCAATTCGATTCCATTGATCTATATGTCTATCTTTGTGCCAGTACCATGCTGTTTTGGCAACTGTGGCTTTATAATAAGCTTCAAAGTCAGGGAGTGTAAGTCCTCCCACTTCGTTTTTCTTTTTTAGAGTGTCTTTAGCAATTCGAGGCATCTTCCCTTTCCAAATAAATTTGATAACTAGCTTTTCCAAGTCTGCAAAGTAGGTTGTTGGAATTTTGATTGGGATTGCATTGAATCTGTAGATGAGTTTGGGTAGAATTGACATCTTAATGACATTTAGCCTTCCTATCCATGAACATGGAATATTTTTCCATCTTTTAAGGTCCCCTTCTATTTCTTTTAGTAGAGTTATGTAGTTTTCTTTGTATAGGTCTTTTACATCTTTGGTTAAGTTTATTCCTAGGTACTTGATTTTTTTAGTTGCTATTGAAAATGGTATCTTTTTCTTGAGTGTCTCTTCAGTTTGTTCATTTCTAGCATATAGAAACATTACTGACTTATGTGCATTAATCTTGTATCCTGCTACTTTGCTAAATTTGTTTATTAGCTCTAGTAGGTGTATCGTCGATTTCTCAGGGTTTTCTAGATATAAGATCATATCATCTGCAAACAATGACAGTTTTACTTCTTCTTTTCCAATTTGGATGCCTTTTATTTCTTTGTCTTGCCGGATTGCCCTGGCTAGCACTTCCAGCACAATGTTGAATAACAGTGGTGACAGCGGGCATCCTTGTCTTGTTCCTGATCTTAGAGGGAAGGCTTTCAGTCTCTCACCATTGAGTACTATGCTGGCTGTGGGTTTTTCATAAATGCTCTTTATCATGTTGAGGAAGTTTCCTTCAATTCCTACCTTTTGAAGTGTTTTTATCAAAAAGGGATGTTGGATTTTGTCAAATGCTTTTTCAGCATCTATTGAGATGATCAATTGATCTTTCCCTTTCGAGTTTTTAATGTGTTGTAATACATTGATTGTTTTTCTTATGTTGAACCATCCTTGCATGCCTGGAATGAACCCCACTTGGTCATGGTGTATGATTTTTTTAATGTGTCTTTGGATTCGATTTGCAAGTATTTTGTTGAGGATTTTTGCATCTATATTCATTAGGGAGATTGGCCGGTAGTTTTCCTTTTTTGTAGCATCTTTGCCTGGTTTTGGTATTAGATTGATGTTAGCTTCATAAAATGAGTTAGGTAGTGTTCCATTTTTTTCAATGTTTTGAAAGAGTTTGAGTAAGATTGGTGTCAGTTCTTTCTGGAAAGTTTGGTAGAATTCCCCTGTGAAGCCATCTGGCCCTGGGCATTTATTTGTGGGAAGATTTTTGATGACTGATTGGATCTCTTTGCTTGTGATGGGTTGGTTGAGGTCTTCTATTTCTTCTCTGGTCAGTCTAGGTTGTTCATATGTTTCCAGGAAATTGTCCATTTCTTCTACATTATCCAGTTTGTTGCCATACAGTTGTTCATAATATCCTCTTATAATTTTTTTAATTTCTTCAGGATCTGCAGTTATGTCACCTTTTTCATTCATTATTTTGTTTATATGGGTCTTCTCTCTTTTTGATTTTGTCAGTCTAGCTAGGGGCTTGTCAATCTTGTTGATCTTCTCAAAGAACCAACTTTTGGTGATATTTATCCTCTCTATTGTTTTTTTGTTCTCTATGTCATTTATTTCTGCTTTAATCCTTGTTATTTCTTTTCTTGTACTTGGTTTAGGATTGGTTTGCTGTTCATTTTCTAGCTTCTTCAGTTGATCCATTAGTTCTTTGATTTTGGCTCTTTCTTCCTTTTTAATATATGCGTTTAGTGCTATAAATTTCCCCCTTAGCACTGCTTTTGCTGCATCCCATAGGTTTTGGTATGTTGTGTTCTCATTTTCATTCGTCTCTATATATTTAGCAATTTCTCTTGCTATTTCTTCTTTAACCCACTGATTGTTTAGGAGTGTGTTGTTTAACCTCCAGGTATTTGTGAATTTTCTAAGTCTCTGATGGTTATTGACTTCTAATTGTATTCCATTGTGGTCAGAGAATGTGCTTTGAATAATTTCAATCTTTTTAAATTTATTGAGGCTTGTTTTATGTCCCAGCATATGATCTATTCTGGAGAATGTTCCGTGAGCACTAGAAAAGTATGTGTATCCTGGTGATTTGGGATGTAATGTCCTGTAGATGTCTGTTAAATCTAATTCATTTATCAGATTGTTTAGGTTTTCAATTTCCTTATTGGTCTTCTGTCTGGTTGATCTATCTATAGGAGAGAGTGATGTGTTGAAGTCTCCCAGAATTATTGTGGAAACATCAATTGCTTCCTTTAGTTTTGCCAATGTTTCTCTCATGTATTTTGTGGCACCTTGATTGGGTGCATAGACATTTACGATTGTTATTTCTTCTTGCTGAATTGCCCCTTTTATTAGTATGTAGTGGCCTTCTTTGTCTCTCAAAACATCCCTGCATTTGAAGTCTATTTTATCTGAGATTAATATTGCTACACCTGCTTTCTTTTGGCTGTAGCTTGCATGAAATATTTTTTTCCATCCTTTCACTTTCAGTTTCTTTGTGTCCCTGTGTCTAAGATGAGTCTCTTGTATGCAACATATTGATGGTTCATTTTTTTTGATCCATTCTGCGAATCTATATCTTTTAATTGGGGAGTTTAATCCATTTACATTCAACGTTAAAACCGTGAAGGCATTTCTTGAATCGGCCATCTTATCCTTTGGATTATGTTTGCCATATTTTTCCCTCTCTCTATTAATATCCTTTATTGTACCCATACCGAATCTCTTTAGTACTGAACCTTTCTCCAGGTCTCTCTGTCCTGTCTTTGTTTCTCTGTCTGTAGGGCTCCCTTTAGTATCTCCAGTAGGGCAGGTCTCTTGTTAGCAAATTCTCTCAGCATTTCTTTGTCTGTGAAAAATTTAAGCTCTCCCTCAAATTTGAAGGAGAGCTTTGCTGGATAAAGTATTCTTGGCTGGAAATTCCTCTCACTCAGAATTTTAAATATATCGTGCCACTGCCTTCTTGCCTCCATGGTGGCTGCTGAGTAGTCACTACTTAGTCTTATGCTGTTTCCTTTGTATGTGGTGAATTGCTTTTCTCTTGCTGCTTTCAGAACTTGCTCCTTCTCTTCTATGTTTGACAGTGTGATCAGTATATGTCTCGGAGTGGGTTTTTTTGGATTTATTCTATTTGGAGTTCGCTGAGCATTTATGATTTGTGTATTTATGTTGTTTAGAAGATTTGGGAAGTTTTCCCCAACAATTTCTTTGAATACTCTTCCTAGACCTTTACCCTTTTCTTCCCCTTCTGGGACACCAATGAGTCTTATATTCGGACGTTTCATATTATCTATCATATCCCTGAGGTCCATTTCGAGTTTTTCAATTTTTTTCCCCCATTCTTTCTTTTATGCTTTCATTTTCCATTCTGTCATCTTCCAGGTCACTGATTCGTTGTTCAACTTCCTCTAGTCTTGTACTATGAGTGTCCAGAATCTTTTTAATTTGGTCAACAGTTTCTTTAATTTCCATAAGATCATCCATTTTTTTATTTAGTCTTGCAATGTCTTCTTTATGCTCTTCTAGGGTCTTCTTGATTTCCTTCATATCCCGTACTAGGGTCTCATTGTTCATCTTTAGTTCTTTGAGTAGCTGCTCTAGGTGGTGTGTCTCTTCTGGTCTTTTGATTTGGGTGCTTGGGCTTGGGTTATCCATATCGTCTGGTTTTTTCATATGCTTTATAATTTTCTGTTGTTTTTGGCCTCGTGGCATTTGCTGAACTTGATAGGGTTCTTTTAGGGTTTGTAGACCAGTTGAAGTCCTTATCTCTAATTTATCAGATCTACAGCTTCGTGGAGTACACTTTCTCTAACTAACCAGCAGGTGGCGTCCACGAGCCACCTGTTCTCCACAAGCCAGATCTCCCCTGCTTAGCCTTTTTGGTGAGTGGGGGAGTGAGTCTTGCGGGGCCCAATTGGTGTACCAAGCTTGCGTGTGTAGTTGGTGTTGCCTGCCCTGTATGTGGGGCGTGTTTCTGGGCAGTCGGGGAGGGGGGGGGTGGCCCTAACAATCAAATCTCCCTGATGATCCTAGAGTTTTAAAGCTGCTGCAATAGTCTAATCCTTCAGTTCAGTCCTGCCACAGTTTGTCTCTGCCACTGACCCACAAGTCTTTGGTATTGGCGTATGGCTCCTGAGACTTGCAAGTGGGCCCCTCTTCCAGGCTGTGCACCCCGGGTCCTCTGTTGAGGGATGACTGTGCTATGTCACAGGTGAGTGCCGTCCCCCCAGGGCAGTTCTGGGCTTCTGGGCTGTGTAGGGAGGCTCCCAGTCTGCTCAAATGATGGCTGAATGGGGCTTTGTTAATTCACACTGCTCCACCTTCCCAGCTCTGGGACCTTCAGCTGAGGTTGCAGGGAAGGCTAATGTCCACGCCCAGTTTTGTGGTGTGTGCCTGTTATTTGAAGCACTTCCGTCACACTGGGTTGTCTGGGGCAGCTCTGGGCTATGGGGCTGGCGATGGGCAGGAGTGTTTCCTGTCCACCAGGATGGTGGCTGTGAGCGGACACCCCCCTTTTCTTGTGAAGTTGTGTTGTTTAG
Source organism: Choloepus didactylus (assembly GCF_015220235.1). Taxonomy (NCBI): domain Eukaryota; kingdom Metazoa; phylum Chordata; class Mammalia; order Pilosa; family Megalonychidae; genus Choloepus; species Choloepus didactylus. The sequence goes on along the minus strand of NC_051334.1, from coordinate 74,683,645 downwards.
TGAATTTTCTCAGCCACTGGAATATTGCCTTTTGTCTCAGAGCTCTCTTAGTTCTGCTCTTGACTTGACGTGCCCAAATTTCAATTCTTTGAAGCTTTCTGTATTGAGCTTCTTAGAGTAATTGTTTTAGAAAAAGCAAAAGGATTTAAAAAAAAAAAAAAAAAAAAAAAAAAAACGGCCCTCCTCGGAGATCTAATGGGTTATTGAAATGCTAATAGACAAAGCAACCAGGGCCATTAAGGAAAGATGCACAGGGCAGAGAGATCAGCTTTGCTTCGGGATTTGCATATGCGCCTCGAGGCCTGATCTCCGCCCTTCCCCTTTCTGTGTTCACCAGAACTCGAAAAATCCTCTGCTTTTATTTTGGAGTTTTTCGTGTTGTTTTTTTTCTATGTCTGTCTCCTCTCTGCTGGGCTGGCTGCTCTCAGAGTCTCTGGTGTCTGGTCTCAGTCTATCTATGGTTGGAGTTTGAATTAGTAGAATGAGTTTCCGATAAGAGCAGCCACTGCAATTCTCTCTTCTCCTTCCCGGAGCTGACAGCCCCTCCTCCCCCGGGACTGAGCCTGGCAGGGAGGGGCGCGGGTCCCCTGGCCGCAAAAACTTACAGATTTCGCTGATCTCAGCAGTTCCACGTTTTCATGAGTGTTGTATGAAGTATGCCCAAAGACAGATTGCTCTGTGGTGTCCAGTCTACGCAGTTCCTGGCTTTTTACCTACTTTCCTGGAGGAGTAACTAAAACATACAGCTCACCAGTCTGCCATCTTGCCCCGCCCTCTCCCTCCTTGAACATTTAATACTGCCATGTACATTTCCTAAGAGCAAGGATATTCATTTATGTAATCACTTTAACTGCACTTATCGAGTTCAAGCAATTTAACATTGATGTAAAGCTTATAGTCTATATTCCATTTTTTTCATATATTCCAATAATGTCTCTTTGAGCCTTTTCCCCTCCCTTGTTAGATTCCATCCAGAATCATGTATTGCATTTACTTGTTATTGTCTCTTTAGCTGTTATTTTTTAATTGTGGAACATATATACAACATAAACTTTCCCATCTCAACCACCTCTTCAGGATTATGTATTGCATTTGCTTGTTATTGTCTCTTTACTTTTTTTTTTAATTATGGAACATATATACCACATAAACTTTCCCATCTCAGCCATCTCCAAGTATAACATTCAATGGAATTAATCACATTCACAATGTTGCAGTACCCTCACCACCTTCCATTACTGAAATATTCTCATCTCCCCAAAGAAACCCTACACCCATTATGCATTAACTCCTCATTCTCCCTGCCCCCTGCCCCTGGCAATGTGTATGTTTATCTCTATCAGCTTGTATATTCTCTGATATTTTCTTTGTAGTTACAATGGGGTTTAATTTAGCATTCTAAATCTATAACAATCTCTTTTGTTTTGATACCAACTTAATTTCAATAGTATAGACAAACTATGTTCCTATACCCCTCTGTCCCCCCACCTTGTCATAAATTGCATGTTTATACATAATGAACCCAAAACCACTGATTTATCATTACATTTTATGCATTTGCCTTTTAGATCCTGTAGGAAGGAAAAAAGTGGAGTTACAAACCAAAAACACAATATGACTGGCACTTATATTTACCTATGTCACTACCCTCACCAGAGATCTTTATTGCTTCATGAAATTTTGATCTATTGTCTGTTGTCCTTTCCTTTTAACCTGCAGAATTCTCTTTAGCATTTCTTATAGGGCTGGTCTAGTGGTAATGAACTCCCTCAGCTTTTGTTTATCTGGGGGTGTATTAATCTTGCCCTCATTTTTGAAAAACAATTTTGCCAGGTATAGAATTCTTGGCTGGCAATTTTTTACTTTCAGCACTTTAAATATGTCATCCCACTGCCTTCTTGCCTCCATGGTTTCCAATGAGAAATTGATACTTAATCTTATTGAGACTCCCTTGTATGTGACATGTTGCTTCTCTTCTGTGGCTTTCAGAATTCTCTCTTTATCTTTGGCATTCAACAGTTTGATTATAATATGCTGTAGTGAGGGTCTATTTGGTATCCTTTTTGGAGTTCATTAAGCATCTTGGATGTATATTCATGCATTTTGCTAAATTTGGGAAGTTTTCAGCTATTATTTCCTTGAATATTCTCTCTGCCCCATTTCTCTCTTCCTTCTCATTCTGGGACACCCACAATGTGTATATTGGTATGCTGGATGGTGTCCCACAGGTTCCTCAGGCTCTGTTTACTTTTTTTCATTTTCTTTCTGATCCTCAGACTGAATGACTTCAATTGTCTTATCTTCAGTAAGCAGCTTCACTCTGCTGTTGCACCTCTCTAGGGAATTTTTAACTTCTGTTACTATGGTCTTCAGCTCTGTTTCATTCCTTTTCATAATTTCCAACTCTCTGTTGATATTCTGTTTGTGTGCATCTATAATTTTCATGATTTCCTTTATTTCTTTGTCTATGTTTCCCCTTAGCTCTTTGAGCAGATTTAAGGCCATTATTTTAAAAGTCTTTGCCTGTTATGTCCCAACTCTGATCTTCCTCATTGATGGTTTCTAATGCTTTAATCTTCTCCTTTTCCTGGGCCATCACTTTCTGTTTCTTTGTATGTTTTGTGATCTTTTGTGGAAACCTGGATGTTTTAATATTTTAATGTGTTAAAAATGAAATTTGGAATTGGAGGCATCTGTTCCTTAAGCTTGTATTCAGCTAGTGTTATGACAACTTTCCTTGAGTGCCAGGAGTTAACAAAATAAAAAGAAGGAAAAAAAAGAAAACAACTTTCCCAGTCTTTGCAGATTGACCTATGAGAGTGATCTCCTTTAGGTTATCCATACAATGAGTTTAGAAAATAGTTCCAGGTCAAAGTGTAGGGGCCTCCCTTGTCCTTTCTTCACATGCATCTTGTCTTGGACATGTGCATTTGGCCCTAGGAATTCTCCTGTTAACACAGATACAAATGTCCTGTATTCCCTAGGAAACAGTTTCCTCATGGTCCTGGGCACTGCACTGTTTATCCTATAGCTAGTAATTCCTTGCCCCAGGCAGCACAACTTGACTACTCTCCCAACAGTGTTCTGTAGAGCTCTGTGAGCCGCTTTCTACATGCAGGGCAAGTTCAGGGACAGCACGTCCCTCAGGCCACCACCAGACAGATTGGGCCAGATATACATGCTCCTGGGATGTGCACAAGGGTTGCTCTGCTCCCTCTGGAACTGAGACCACAGATCCATACTGGTAGCCTAGGCTGGCTCTGCACCAAGCCAGTGAGAGTTTAGGGGGGATCCAGCCAGGGCGTCATGAGATTTTATTACTTTTAAGTAGACTCTTTTCTTGATTTGGCACTTACCTTTTTCCACAGACCATTAACTATTTTCTGGAGTGTTGAGAAAGATGTTTCTGTCAGTTCTTGCTAGCTGTTCAAAGTTTTTGTCAGGGGATGGAGCCCTGAAGCATCTCACTCCATCATCTTGATTGGAATAGGCCACCATTTCCTTTAAAATTGGAAAAACAGTAAGTTCTCACTGTAACCAGTGAAACAATCCAAAGATACAGGAAGATAAAGTTAATAATCTCTCCATTCATATCCTCCCTTACCCCTGTAACACTGAGGGAAACAATTTGTGTAGCCTTTCATGCCTATTTCATGAGTATGTGTTATATGATTTTGGTAATGATTACATTTTTATAAAAATTAGGCTTATGATATTTAGATTATTCTGAAACTTGATTTTCTCATTTAATAGTACATCAGTGATATACCCCTTGGGTCAATATATATCAATCTAACCAACCTACCTATGTCATGTTATTGGAAGTGAGTTTCTTGTAGTCTGCACATACTTGGATCGTGTGGTTTTTTAAAAAAATCTACTCTGCCAATATCTGTCTTTTAATATGTTGTATTTGGACCATTGACATTTAAGGTAATTATCAATATGTTAAGGCTTGAGTCTGCCATTTATTGTCTCCTTGTCTCCTCTTTTCCTTTCTTTGTCTTTTCTTGACTTCCTATGGGTTACTTAAAAGCTTTTTGTGATTCCATTCTGATTTATTTATAATATTTTTGAGTATACTGCTTTGTATAGTTTTCTTAGTGGTTGTTCCAGGTATTATGATATACATATGTAACTTATCACAGTCTACTGCTATTGATGTTTTATCACTTTGAGTGAAGTGTAGAAACATTATTTTCATTTAGGTCCTCTTACCCTCCCTGCATTTTAAATATAATTGTCTTAAGTATTTCCTCTACATACATTGAGCACCACAGACGGTTGTTATAATTTTTACTTTTTCTATCAAATATGATTTAAGAAACTCATGAAGATAGTTTGTTATATTTGCCTCTATTTTTTTCCCATTCTGACATTCTTCTCTCCTTTCTGAAGTTCCAAGCTTTCCTTTCTTTCATTTTCTTTCTGTTTATAGACCTTCCTTTAGCCATTCTTTAAGGGTAGGTTTGCTAGGTTTAAATTCTCTAAAAGAATTTATCTTTGTCTAAAGGTTAATTTTGCTGGAGTTAGAATCCATGGCTCTTTTTTTAAAAAAAAATAAGCCTTAATTTTTAGAATTGTTTTAGATTTACAGAAATATTGCAAAGATAGTACAGAGAGTTCTCATATACCCCACATCCACTTTTCCCTATTATTAACATCTTACATTAGAATAGTATATTTGTTACAATTAATGAACCAAAACTGGTACATTATTATTAATTAAGGTCCATAATTTATTCAGATTTCCTTAGTTGCTTTTCCCCAAAATTTTATTATGAAAATTTGTAAACATATGGAAATAATTATACAGTCAACACCCATATACCTACCACCTCGATTCTTCAGTTCTCAACATTTTACTATATTTGTGCTATCATATATCTCTTCATCCTTCTACCCTTCCATCAACCATCTTGCTTTCTGATGCATTTCAAAGTTGCAATCACCAGTACATTTCACCCTCAACACTCCAGCATGTACATAATTAGAATTCAATGTTTGCTTTTTCATTTAAATTTACATATCATGAAATGTATACATCTATTGAATGTATTCTTTTGTAACTCACTTTTCCCCCTCCACTTAATATTTGGAGAGTTTTCTAAGTCTTCCTTAGATGGGGTGAGCCATTTAAAAAATTTTATTGTGATATGTATATATATATCTCATAAAATTTTCCATTTTACCATTTTTAAGCAGATTTATTTAGTTTTTACCTAATGTTCTTTTTCTGTTCCAGGATCCCAGCCAGAATACCACACTACATTTAGTTATCATATCTCCTTAGGATTCTCTTGGCTGTGGCAATTTCTCAGACTTTTCCTTGGTTTTGGTGACCTTGACGGTTTTGAGGAGTACAGGTCAGCTATTTTGTAGAATGTCTCTCACTTGGGATTTTTCTGATGTTTTTCTCATGACTAGACTGGGATTATGGATTTGGGGGAGGAAGCCCACAGAGGTAAAGTGCCATTGTCATCATATCATCTTTTTTTGTTGTTGGTGGTGGTGCTTTACTAAAAAGCTAAAAACATTTTATTTAAAGTCAACTTCTAGGACTTGCCCCAGGCTCACTATAGTCACCCCGAGTGACCATGTCCCTTCTCGACATCTACCATCTGCACCATACATGAGTCCAAGGCTACTGCCCCACAAATGTCCCTGCCAGCCTGGAGGGGAGGCGGCGGTGAGGTTTTCTAGAGAATCCTGACCAAGGTGGGAAGTGGGCCCCAAAACTCTTGGGAGAATTTGCAGTAACCAGGGTGGAAGCAAAGTAGTTTCTCAATTGACTAGAAAATAGGTTGGCTCACCCCACTTTGGTGTCCGAGCTTTGCTGATAACCAGTTTGGGGCTGGAGAAGGAGAAATAAAGGAGGAAAACCAAGGAACAGAAGAGGAGGCACTATGCGGGGGTTGGAAGTTGATCACCCACCAACCCCCTGACATTTCTCAGTGGCCTCTTGCATGCAGGGCTCCCTATTAGGTACCAGGGACATGGAGGTGAAAAAAATAGTCACAGCTCCCCTAGAACTTTCCTACTGGCTATGGAGTGAGGGAGCTAATCAGGCAGTGATAATGCAGCATGACGTGGTAGGGGGTGAACAGGAACTGTGGGAGGGGGCTTACAGCAGGCACAATTCATCCCCCCTGAGGCATCAGGAAGGCTGCCTGGAGGAGGTGGCTTCTAAACCAAGGCCTGAGTGACAGAGGAGCTAGTGAAGTCCAGTACCGGGGGGTAAGGCACGAAAAGAGGATGTTGGGCAGAAGGAAGCACATGAGCAAAGCTCTAGAGGTGAGAGGCAAGATGGTATGTTTAGGGTGGTGGTGAGAGATGCGGCTGGAGAAGGAAGCAGTATTAAGGAATGTCGCTTTATCTGGAGGGCAATGGGGAGCCAGGGAGAGGCTCTGAGCAAGGGAATCACTTGATCAGAAGAACCCTCAGGCTGCAGTGATCTTTCTGCAAGGACAAAGGGAAAAGGAAAGGATGCAGAAGGCAGGGACTGGTGGCAGAGACCTGCCCTCCAGGGCTTCAGGGTCCTCCTGCTGGCTCTGGCGTTCAGAAGGGATGTGGGAGATGGTGCCCCATGTGCACGGTGCCTTGTACAGTGAAGCTAGAAATGCCTCTCTCCAAAGGCAGTTGAAGCTGCTGGATGGGAAAATGGACACTGAGAGCTCGCTCTAAGCAGGTAAGTTCCGTGCTGGCCTCCATCACTGAGGATGCAGCACATCACTAGTCGCAGGGACAATGCCAGCCCCCAAACTAACACAGGTTAGACAGAAACTAATGACAGAGGAGCATTTCAGAAGGCCGGATGTTTTCATGGTGAAGAAAAGAGGCTCAAGCTCCCAGGAGGCCCACTTGGCCGGGCAGGAAGCACACTGACCTGGCGCTCAGGGGTTTGTCACTGCGTGGTCCCCTCGGAGGACCTGCAGCGAGAGCTCATACCAGAGGAACATGGCTGCGCTCATGGGGAAGCCCCGCACAGCGTTCACGGTGATGCCCCTGAAAAACACCTTTGCACGGGGGGCCAGGTTATCATGGGGGGCACCGCCGAGGGGCAGGGAGAGGGAAGGCTGGTGGTGCCGCCCCAGCCCAGGCCCCCATCCCAGGCTGCACCCCGCAGAGCCCAAAGGCCCTGTGCAGGCGCCAATTGCACGGGGAGCCCCACGTGGGCCACTCCCCTCACCCACATCATGTCTGATGGCCCTTTTGCCCCCAGAGCCTGATACACATGTTCTAACTACATCATATCATCTTAATAGTACATATTGTCAACATGACTTATCACTGTTGATGTTGACCTTGAACACCTGGCTGAGGTAGTGTTTGTCAGTTTTCTTCACTGTAAAGTTATACTCTCTCCCCCTTCCAATACTGTATTTTTTGGAAAGACATCACTATGAGCACCCAAGCTTAAGGAATAGAGAGTTATGTTCTAACTCCTTGAGGGCAAAGTATCTACCTAAATTATTTGGAATTTTTCTGCATGGGAGAATTCTCTTCTCCATTTATCTATATTTACCTATGTATCTGTGTATCTATCTATCTATCATCTATAAATCATCTATCTATTCATTCATTTATATATATTAGTATGGTCTCGTGGATATTTGCTTTATACTTTGGGTTACAATCCAATACTACTTAGTTTGTTGCTCAAGTTGTTCCAGTTTTGGTCATTGGGAGCTCTTTCAGTTGACTCCTATGTCCTTTTGTCATACGCCTATCCCTATTGTGTTTCTTTGCTTTTTCTTTTGAGCATGTCCTTACTTTCTAGTACTACAAGATGCTCCAGGCTCATATTGTTTACATATTTCTTGCTTCAGTCTGACAGTTCTTTTCTTTCTGAAGTTGAAAAATGTGCCACTTCCTTCTGGCCTCCATGGTTTCAGATTAGAATTCTGCCATTCAAATTTGTGTGTCCCTATACATAATGTCTTTTCATTTTGACTACTTTCAAGATTTTTTCTTTGTCTTTAGTTTTCAGAAGTTTAATTATGATGGGTTTCCTGTGGATTTCTTTGTGGCCCATTCCTTTTAATAACTGCATACTATTCCATATGTAGAGATACTACAATTAAAAATATAATCTATAAAGTTAAATCACCAATATAAAGATATACATATGAAGAATATTTATTGCACAGAATTATTTTTAGTGGCAAAAAAATGGAAACAGATTTAGGATCAAAAGAGAACGTGTTATGATTTTGGAGAAGTTCCTCAGTGTTTAGGGTTGAGTTAATAAGATTCCTCAATTTATATCATATTATCATCAATGGTCCAGGCTAGGTCCCTTCCTTGTTTATTTTTCCTCTTTTAGCCCCATTCTTCACTCCCATGACCTCCCTATCTCATAGGAAACCATTTCTTAATGTTTGTCTGAATGCTTGTCTTTTTGTTTGAATGTATTTCTTATAAAATGCAATTTTTAATTTTATGTGTGTGTATTTTAATTTACATAAATGATATTGTGTTAGACATGTCATTGTTACTTTTTTTTCACAAAGCATCCCATTTTAAAAATCCTTTCCTAGGGAGTGGGTGAGGCAGATCAAGCTACTCCTCTGTGGAAGAAACTAAACAGGGGCCAGAGGATGCCCAGGACCGTGGTTTTGGGGAGTAACCAACCATAGAAGGACCCCTACAGTACATGGTGGGGATGTGGACAAAAATGCAGAGATGGTACCTTGAGGGACATGGTGAGTTTGTTCGGGCCAGGACAGCCTCCTGGGCCGGCAGCAGCAAGAGGGCCACTGGGCAAGGGAGTGAGCAGTGGCTATCCACTCCCATGCACCCACCTGGGCAGTTAGCTGGGAGGTGATCCTTCACAGCCATATGGCCGGGAGCTCTGTGAGGGAATGTGGGAGGCAGCATTTACCCTCTACCCAGGGAAGTCCGGAGGCACACCAGCAAGAAGCGAGGATAGGAGAGGGCACCACATGGCTGCATCAGGAGCCCCTCCCACACCCCAGAGGCTCACAGGTACATGGCAGGCAGCGAATGGGGAATGTTTGATGTGGAGGGTGCCCTTGAGTGGACTCCCTGCTGAACTGCTCAGGACCCACATATCAACCCCAGGGCAGGCAGTCCCCAGCACACATGGAGAACTGCTGCACTGATTGGTTCCCCACCTGGTTTGGACTCTGCCCAGCACATAGGAGAAGTTATGGAAAGGCTGGCTTGAGAGTAAAAGGTTGCTCAAGAGCGCCACCTGCTGGTAGGATAGGGAAACTGCACTCCAGCAAGCTGTAGCTCTGCCAAATTATATATAAATGCGGAAATAATCCTGCATTTCCCAAAATAACCATATCAAGGTAAGCAAAAGTCCCAAGGCCAACAGAAAATCATAAAGCACTTGAAGAATCTTGAAGACATGGACAAGCCAAGTGAACAAATTAAAACGCTAGAAGAGACACAAAATTTGGCACAATTAAAGAAGTACATACAAATCTCCAAAACAATTTCAATGAGGTGGCTAATGATATAAAAGACAACAAGAAGACTCTAGAAGAGCATAAAAATTTTGAAAGAGAAATTTTAAAATAGCAGATCTTATGAAAATAAAAGATACTGCTGATTAAATTAAAAATATATGAGAGACATACAATAGCAGATTTGAAGAGGCAGTAGAAAGGATAAGTGAACTTGAGGACAGGGTAATTTAATGCTAACACACAAAAGAATAAATGGCAAAAAAAATTTTAAAAAAATTGAAACAGATCTCAGGGAAATGGTGGACAACATGAAGTGAACAAATACAGAATCATTGGTGTCCCAGAAGGAGAAGAGAAGAGTAAAGGGCTAGAAAGACTGTTCCAAGATATAGTTGGGGAAAACTTCCCAACCCTTCTAAATGACATAAATATGCAAATCAAAGATGTACAATGAACTCCAAATAGAAGAAATCCAAATGAACCCACTCTGAGACATATACTGATCAGATGGTCAAATGCTAAAGAGAAGGAGAAAGTTCTGAAAGCAGAAAGAGAAAAGTAATTCACTACATACAAGGGAAGGCACATAAGACTTAGTACTGACTACTCAGTGGGGACCATGGAGGTGAGAAGGAAGTGGTATGATATATTTAACATTCTGAAACAGAAGAATTGCCAGCCAAGAATTCTTTATCCAGCCAAGCCCTCCTTCAGAATTGAGTGAGACTTTAAAATTTTCACAAAGCAATTCTGAGAGAATTTGTTAATGAGAGATCTGCCCTACAAGAAATACAAAAAGGAGCTCTCCTGACTGAGAAAAAAATAAGAGAGAGGTCTGGAGAAGGGCACATAACTGAAGAATATTAGTAAGTGTAATGAAATGGAAAAAAAGAGAGAGAGGGGAATAATAGATCTGACAACTAAAAACCAAAGGATAAGATGGCTGGTTCAAGAACTCCCTTCATAATAATATCTTTGTGGATGGATTAAACTCCCCAATTAAAAGGTACAGGCTGGTAGAATGGATTAAAAAGTATGACCCATTGGTATGCTGTTTACAAGAGACACATCTTAGACCCTGTGACACAGAGATTGAAAGTGAAAGGATGGAAAAAATATTCTACACAAGCTGCAACCAAAAGAAAGCAGGGATAGCTATACTAATATTGGTCAAAATAGACTTTAAATGCAAGGATGTCAAAAGAGACAAAGAAGGACACCATATATTAATAAAAGGGACAATTCACCAAGAAGAAGTAACAATCATAAATGTTTATGCACCCAACAAAGGAGCTCCAAAATATATGGAAAAAACATTGGCTAAACTGAAATCAATAGACACATCTACCATAATAGTGGGAGACTTCAATACACCTCTCTCTTCTATAGATAGAACAACCAGACAGAGGACCAATAAGGAAATTGAGATCCTAAACAATGTGATAAATGAATGAGATTTAATAGACATATATAGAGCATTACATCCCAAATTACCAGGTTATACATTCTTCTCTAGTGCTCATGGCACATTCTCCAGGATAGATCACATGCTAGGGCATAAAACAAGCCTCAATAAATTTAAAAAGATTGAAATTATTCAAAGCACATTCTCTGACCACAATGGAATACAACTAGAAGTCAATAACCATCAAAGATCTAGAACATTCACAAATATCTGGAAGTTAAACAACACACTCCTAAACAATCATGGGTCCAAGAAGAAATTGCATCAGAAATTGCTACATATCTAGAGATGAATGAAAATGAGAACACAACCTATCAAAACCTATGGGATGTAGCGAAGGTAGTGCTGAGAGGGAAATTTATGGCTCTACTGGTAAATACATACATCAAAAAGGATGAAAGAGCTAAAACCAAAGACCTAACTGAACAACTGAAGAGGCTAGAGAATGATCAGCAAACTATCCCTAAAGCAAGTAGAAGAAAAGCAATAACAAAGAATAAAGCAGAAATAAATGAGCTGGAGAACAAAAAAACAACAGAGAGAATAAATAAAACCAAAAGTTGATTCTTTGAGAAGATCAACAAGATTGACAAACCCTTAGCTAGACTGACAAAGTCCAAAAGAGAGAAGACCCAAATAAACAAAATAATAAATGAGAGGAGGGACATTATTGCAGATTCCAAAGAAATTTAAAAAATCATAAGAGGATCCTATGAACATCTGTACACCAACAAACAAGAGAATTTAGAGGAAATGAATAATTTCCTTGAAACACATGAACAACTTAGACTAACCAGAGAAGAAATAGAAGACCCCAATAAACCAATCACAAGCAAAGGGATCCAATCAGTCATCAAAAAGCTTCCTACAAATAAAAGCCCAGGGCCAGATGGCTTCACAGGGGAATTCTACCAAACTTTCTAAAAAGAACTCACACCATTCCTACCCAAACTGTTACAAAAAATTGAAGAAAATAGACCACTATCTAACTCATTTTATGAAGCCATCACTCTAATACCAAAATCAAATAAAGATGCTACAAGAAAGGAAAATTACAGGCCAATCTCCCTAATGAATATAGATGCAAAAATTCTTAACAAATTCTTGCAAATTAAATCCAAAGTCACATTAAAAAAATCATACACCACAACCAAGTGGAGTTCATCCCAGTCATACAAGGGTGGTTAAACATAAGAAAATCAATCAATGTAGTACAACACATTAACGAATCAAAAGGGAAAAATCAAATGATCATCTCAATAGATGCTGAAAAAGCATTTGACAAAATTCAGCATCTTTTTTTTTTATGAATACTTCACTTTATTTACTTATTTGTACAGATGAAAATATTATACCATGGGAATTTTTTTTAGATGAATAATCAAGTCAGTTTATTTGCACAAAAAGGTACAGTTAGCACATTCTTGAAGTATTTACACATTTTCCCTTATTGAGAAATACTATGGCCCCATGGCATAACCACTGGCTCTCAAAGTGTGGCTCCTTGGACCAAGATCAAAAGCATTGTCTGAGCAATTGTTAGAATTCTGTGTTTTAACAAAGATTCCTGGTGATTATAATGTAGGCTACAGTTTGAAAACCACTGGTTTAGGCTAAAATATTTGACTACTGCTTCCATGTTTATGCTACAGCATCCTTTTTTGACAAAACTCTTCAAAAGGTAAGAATTGAAGGAAACTTCTTCAATATGAAAAAGGTCATATATGAAAAACCCACAGCCAGTATAGTACTCAATGGTGAGAGACTGAAAGCTTTCCCTCTAAGATCAGGAATGAGACAAGGATGTCTGCTGTCACCACTATTATTCAACGTTGTGCTAGAAGTGCTAGCCAAAGCAATTCAGCAAGACAAAGAAATAAAAGGCATCCAAATTGGAAAGGAAGAAGTAAAACTGTCATTATTTGCAGATAATATGATCTTATATCTGGAAAACCCTGAGAAATCAATGACACAACTACTTGAGCTAATAAAAAAATTCAGCAAATTGGCAGGGCACAAGATTAATGCACATAAGTCAGTAATGTTTCTATACACTAGAAATTACCTAACTGAAAAGACACTCGAGAAAAAGATTCCATTCTCAAAAGCATCTAAAAATTCAAGTACCTAGGAATAAATTTAACCAAGGATGTAAAAGACCTCTACACAGAAAATTGCATAACTTTACTAAAAGAAATAAAAGGGAACCTAAAGAGATGGAAAAATATTCCGTGTTCATGGATAGGAAGACCAAACATTGTTTAGATGTCAATTCTACCCAAACTGATCTACTAATTCAATGCAATTCCAATCAAAATTCCAACAACCTACTTTGCAGACTTGGAAAAGGTAGTTATAAAATTTATTTGGAAGGGAAAGGGGCCTCAAATTGCCAAAGACATCCTAAAAAAGAAGAATGAATTTGGAGACTTACACTTCCAGACTTTGAAGCCTACTATAAAGCTACAGTGGTTAAAACAGCATGATATTGGCATAAACATAGACATATTGATCAATGGAATCAAATTGAGAGTTCTGAAATAAATAGACCCCCAGGTCTATGGTTGAGTGATTTTTGATAAAGCCCCCAAATCCACTGAACTGGGACAGAACAGTCTCTTTGACAAATGTGGCTCAGAGAACTGGATATCTATAACCAAAAGAATGAAAGAGGACCCCTACCTCACACCCTATACAAAACTTAACTCAAAGTGGAACAAAGACCTCAATATAAGATTCCATACCATAAAACTCCTAGAAGATAATGTAGGGAATCATCTTCAATACCTAGTATTAGATGGTAGCTACTTAGACCTTACATCCGAAGCATAAGCAACAAAAGAAAAAATAGGTAAATAGTAACCCCTCAAAATCAAAAGTTCTGTGCTTCAAAAAACTGTCAAAAAGGTGAAAAGGCAGCCAACACAATGGGAGAAAATATTTGGAAACCATATCCTGCAAACATAAAGAAATCCTACAACTCAACAGTAGTAGTACAAACAGCCCAATTATAAAATGGGCAAAATATATGAAAAGGCATTTTTTCCGAAGAGGAATTACAAATACCTAAGCAACACATGAAAAAAAACGTTCATCTTCACTAGCTATTAGGTAAATGCAAATCAAAACCAGAGTGACATATCATCTCACAGTAATAAGAATGGCTGCCATTAAACAAACAGGAAACAATAAATGCTGGAGAGAATGTGGAGAAATTGGAACTCTTATTCATTGCTGGTGGGAATGTATAATAGTGTAGCCACTGTGGAAGACAGTTTGGTGGTTTCTCAGAAAACTGGATATTGAATTACCCTATGATCCGGCAATTCTACTTCTTGATTTATACCCGGAAGATTTGAAAGCAGTGACAAGAATAGACATTTGTACACTGATGTTCATAAGAGCATTGTTCACAATTACCAAGAGATGGAAACAATCCAAGTGTCCTTCAACAGACGAGTGGATAAAAAAAATGTGATATATATATGATGGAATACTATGCAGCAGTAAGAAGGAACAAGGTCCTGAAACATGGCAACATGGATGAACCTTGAAGATATAATTCTGAGTGAAATAAGTCAGGCACAAAAGGAGAGATATTGTATGTTACCACTTCTATGAACTCTCTGAACAGTGCAAAATCAATGTCTTATAATATAGGGTATTGGGTACCTAGTATTAGACAGTAGCTAGTGAGGGGGAATGATAAGCTAATATGTTCAGATATGTTAATGATGGTGAATTCAAAGATATGGTAATGGATAGGGGTGATGATAATGGGAATATAAGTATCAGAGCTGTATTGAAAGTGAATAGGATTGAAAGGGGTTGTTTAAAAGCATGTTCCCCACAGATCAGCACCACAAATTTGGATAGGTGTTTGCATGATATACTTCTGAGGTATGACACTAGCACAGAGAGTTGACAACAGAAAGGTATATGGGAAAAATATACATATTCCACACTGGGGACTATAATTAATAGGAATACCATACTAGTACTACAGAAATATTAGGGACAAATAATTAAGGGTTGACAAGAGCTATGAAATGTTTTGGGTCATGAGAATTGTTTAACATAGAGTGATGAGGATTGTACAACTAGGTGATGATAATGTGAGATATGGATGGATTATCATGGACATAACATATGCTTTGTGAACTTAGGAACCCCCTGCTTTGTAAGTCAAGCCCTTGATCTTGAGGCTTGCTGGGGTGAAAATTATTGTAATAAAGGGGGAGGCTATGCCCACCTATAATTATGCTGCTCTGGTTTGCTAATGCTTCTGTTATGCAAAATACCAGAAATGGATTGGCTTTTATAAAGGGGGTTTATTTGGTTACAAATTTACAGTCTGAAGGCCATGAAAATGTCCAACTTAAGGCATCAATAGGAGTATACCTTCACCAAAGGAAGGCCAACAGCTTCCATAAAATCTCTGCTAGCTGGCAAGCTTCTGTGCATTCTTCAAAATGTTGCTCTTGGGGTGTTTTGTCCTCTCTTAGCTTCTCCAGAGCAAACTCTGGGCTAGCATCTCCAAAGCATTAGAAAAAATCTGCTTTCATGGCTGTCTCCAAAATGTCTCTCAGCTGCTCTGAGCTCTGTTTGTGGACTCTTTTATAGGATTCCAGTGATTAAATCAAGACCCACCCTCAATGGGTGGGGTCCATGTCTCCATGGAAATAAGGTAATCAAACATTTCGTCCACAGTTGATTGAGTCATATCTACATGGAAACACTCAATCAAAAGATTGAAACCTAATCAACACTAATCCATCTGCCCCTACAAGATTGCATTAAAGAACATGGCTTTTTCTGGGGGACATAATATATCCAAACTGCCATATATGCCTAGGAATCATCTCCAGAGAACCTCTTTTGTTGCTCAAATGTGGACTTTCTCTTTCTAAGCCTAACTCTGCAAATAAATTCATCACCCTCCCCTCCGACGTGGGACAGGACCCCCCAGATGAATGAGTCTTCCTGGCGACGTGGGACACGGATTCCACGAATGAGCCTGACCCTGGCATCAAGGGATTGAGAACACTTTTTGACCAAAAAGAGGAAAAGAAAGGCAACAAAATAAGCTTTCAGTGGCTAAATAGAGTCAAGAGGCTATCCTGGATGTTACTCCTATGCAAGTTTCACCTTGATATGCCAAATGACCACAGTATGATAAGGCCAAGTCAACAGTAGTTCTGAAAAACTTAAAGAATACCCGGATCCCTATCTGAGACGCTATAAAGATTTCACTCAGTAAGTTTATTGTTCAGAAACTTAAATTCTTCAGAGAACTCCTATGCTAGCTAAGTCCCAAAACCCAGAGGCAATAGCCTCTTCAAGAACAACTAGATGTGTCCCCTTCGCTCATAAAATTGACACCCCTGTCCAACATGAACAGGTTAGGGTGGCTACTGCCTAGACATCCATCCCTAAAGATTGGGAAAATGATGAAACTAGAGGAAGGGGTAGCAACAGACAAGATGGAATTTAGCAAAGGATTATGAATACTGAATCTTCATGTAATTTTCTCTTTCTTAGTTGCTGGGGTATTAGAATAGCTATAAATAAAGAAATGGTGGAACTGTAACACATAGCATCCTTTGAAATTTGTTCTATAGTACTTGTTAAATTGTACTTTGAAAACTATCACCTTTTTGTATATATGTTGTATTTCACAATATGGAAATAACTGAAACTATGGTACTATAACTCATAAGAACTTTGGAAATTTCCTATATAACTACTTATTAAAGCATACTTTGAAAGATATTACCTTTTTTGTATATATGTTATATTTCACAATAAGGAAATAACTGAAACTGTGGAACTGTAACCTGTAATATTCTTTGAAAATTGTTCTCTAACTACTTGTTAAATTTCACTCGGAAAGTTATCACTTCTATGTATACATGTGATATTCTACAATAAAAAAATATGATAAAAAAAAAGGAAGTTTGGACCTAAGGGGAAGGAGAGAAGGCAACAGTTAGGGCAATTATAGGGTTTGGGGGAGAGCTTTGTTTGAAGAAAGAAGAGACTTCTTCATTTGTACAGATTGAGAGAAGGAAAGGTTAGAGACATAGTAGGTAGAGAATGTTTTTTAGATGTCCAAAATAGAATCCCTGATTTCCCTCCCAAGCTTGCTTCTCCCCAAGACTTTTCGATCTCAGTAAATAGTACTACTATCACTTAGATGCTCAACCCCAAACCTGGATATTACCCTTGAGTTTTCCCTTTCCTCCCTTTTTCTCATTCCATTTCATGACCAAGTAGAAATGTTGAGAGAGCACCTAAATATTCTAGTCTAATGACCTTACCTTGCTTATTACAGCCCTCTGTGATGGTTTGGAGCTGTGTGTATCCAAGAAAAAAAACATGTTCTTAAACCTAATCCATTCCTATGGGTGTCAACCCATTGTAAGTAGGACTTTTTGAACCTTTTGATGAGGTTAAGATGTGGCCCAGGATGGGTCTTAATCCTATTACTGGAGTCCTTTATAAGCAGAATGAAATTCAGTTTATAAAGAGAGAAGGCCACAGAGGGAGCAACCATGAAATGAATATCAACGGAACTTGGAAGAGAAGGGAGAGACCAGGAGATGCTGCCATGTGCCTTGCCAAGTGACAAGCTAAGGACAAAGGATCCCAGGCAGCCGGCCCCAGAACGCCACAGTCTTTGGAGAGAAAGCATCAATTTGATGATGCCTTGATTTTGACTTTCTTTTAGCCTCAAAACTGTGAACAAATAAGTTCCCATTGTTTAAGCTGAACCATCGCATGGTATTTGCTTGAGCAGCCCAGGAAAAATAAAACGCCCTCCCAGGGCAGGATTTTTTTAATAAAGAAAAAGTGTGTTTTCATCACCAGAAGCACACAGACTACATACAATACACACCAACAGAAGTTTTTAAAAAAGTGCATTATGCGTCTTCTACTGAAAATTCGCAGTATAAAAGATACTGCCTTTTAAATAGATAACATTAAAAAAAACAAGAAGAAAAACAATATAATAAGAAAAAACCATTGATATTGTGACACAATACACTGGAATTTACTGGCAGCTTTTGGAAACCAAAGGGCAACTTGTGGAGCTTCGGATATGAATGGGTGGGGGTGGGGTTTGTACCTACATTTTGTTGCAAAAGAGCTCAGGACACCAACAGAGAGGAAAAATAGGGTGGGCCAGATGGAAACAAAATCTCTATTAAACAAGAGGGCAGCTGTGTGATTGGGGGATGGGTGAGGTGCTGGGCTGTGGTTCAGGGTCAGTCTGGACTTCACCACCCCTCAGCTGGCCAGCAAACAAAGTGATGTTCTTTCAGGGCAGGATTTTCAGAACCATGTAGAACAAGGTCAGAAAGATGGCTAGCTTGTTTTGTTTCCTGATCATGTTCAAGGGTATAGTCATTTTTTTGAGAACAGAGCAGATGCCAGCCTTAAATAGCTAACTGAACTTCTGATTATTAAGAACAATACATTGGTTTTGAATATAGTATTCAGAATTATTGATAAGAAGCATCAGCAAAATAGTACAAACTGGTAATGGTTTTCCTTCCAGTTCTCTGGTAAGGAAGAGAGAGGATTAGGCCCCTGTATATCAGTGAAGAGGAAGAGCATGGGTGGGTGTGCAGAAAGTTAGCCTTTGTTTGAAAATCTACTATATGGCTTAAAACTCATTAGATTTAAATCCTTGCTACCGAAGACTATCTCTTTACTCTCAACACCTGACACATAGTGTAGGTGAATTTAAACTGTCATATTACCTTATTTAATCCCTGAAACAACTCTAAGAGGTAAATATTTTTACTCATATTTTACAGATGAGGATACTAAGGCTTAGAGACTTTAATATCTTGCCCAAGTCACTACCTACCTTCTTCAGATTTATGGGAATGTGCTTTCATAACATCTCTGCAGTGCAGTGCAAACTCCTCATTCTAGGGGAAGGTTAATGGTTTGGGGGAAAGGGGTGAAGTGATGGTGAAGAGAGTAGCTCTTTCTCTGCACAGACCTGCTTTATAAAGAGCAAGGTTTCTCAGCCTTGGAACTATCGATATTTGTGGCCATCTGTCTTTTGTGATTTATGACCTGATGTGAGCACAAATTGACCTTGGCCAGTTCTAAATCATAGCCCTTTTCCTGCACCCTTTTATACTCTATCCTCTCTGTTAAGAGATTTTTGTTTTCTCCTCCTCTGCATCTCCTTCCCTTTCTTCAATATCCAATTGTGTTTGGTATTAGAGCAGCGCCCTATGGACAGTAGAGTGACAGTCACTCAGAGCCTGTGTAAATTTTCTGGTGAAACCCAGGCCCTTTCTGTTACCAAACTTTACTGTAGGCCCAGAGGCTGGTTGGTTCTCTCCCTCACATCTCTGTTTCCCTGCCATGGTCTCCTTTGTCATATGGAGATGCCAGTTATATTTGTGGAATTTCATACACTGTTAAAAAAGTGATGGAGTCATGTCTATTTGAGTCCAAGGCCTCTGCCTCAGTGGTTCTCAAACTATTGTGTGGATGGGAACCACCTGAAGGTCGGGTTGTCAGATTTAGAAAAAATAAAAATCCAAACTAGGTTGCCCCCCTAAATTTGAATTTCAGATAAGCAATGAATCATTTTTCAATGTGCCCCAAATACTGAAAATATTTATACTAAAAATCATTGTTATTTATCTGCAATTCAAATATTAATGGGCATCCTGTATTTTATCTGGCAACCCTGCCTAGAAGGCTTTGTAAAAACTCAGATTGCTAGGCCCCACCCCCAGAGAGTCTGATTCAGTAGGTCTGGCTGGGCCCTGAGAATTTGCATTTCTGAGAAATTCCCAGATGATGTTGATGCTGCTGGCCCAAGGACCATACTTTGAGAACATTGGCATATAGTTTCAATGGTGAGAGAGATAAGAGTGCTGCCTCTGTGAAGCCTTCCCTTCTGGTCTCACCACCCCACTACAGCAGAAGGGAAGAAAACGGCTAAAACATAAAGCAGAAGTTCTTTTTTTATTAAATGCTGAGTCATCTCATCAGAAATCCATGTGTAAGGATATATGAATTTTTGTGGGTAACAGTAGCCTGCTAGCCATTCAAAACTAGGGATTTTCAGCAGCAAGACAAAAGCAGTCTAAAAGTCAATTTAGTAAATTGTATTCTTACCATTTACCAAAGCCTAGGGTTAGTCATTGCTCAATTTTGATTAAGTCAATGAGTATGTCTCATTTTATAAACTGAAGGATTCTTGAGAAATATGGGGTTATCACAGTTCATTTATTTTTGGTTTTCTTTAATTGTTCTTTTTGCTAATTACACAATAATATATGCTCATTAAATTTTAAATAAACATTATAAAAAGTTATGACTTTGAAAGGAAAAGTTCTGTATAAAATCCTGTACCCAAGAGATGAGCTCTCATCACTATTTGCTGTACATTCATATAGAGTCCCTTTGCCTAGTGCCAATATGTATAATTTTATTTTTTTTCACGAAATTGGATCATACTAAGCATACAGTTCTGCAACTTGCTTTTCTATTTCACTATAGAATTTGGTCATCTTCCCATGACAGTGTATGCAGGTCTATTTCTTTTGAAATTAAAATATATTTTTAAATCAAAGTAATATATACATCATGAAGAAGCAAATAACAAAAGGGCTTATAATAAGTCACTTGATACTTGTCCCCTACTCCCCTTAGACGATGGCTTTTAATGGGTTCTCATTTCAGTTCTTCTGGTGGTTATCTCCATAACTGAATAATATGCTTATCTTGCCATTTTTTTGATGTATCAATTTTGATCTAGCTCCCCTCTTCTCCTTATCCCAGTTTTATTACTTTAATGTTTTATAGATTATCTTTGTAACATTAAACAATAGACTTTTTTAATACATGCAAGTTTATTTTAATTATCAGGAATTATTTTGCATTCACAATTTTTATATGTGTTATTGGTTAATATAGCAGATCTGAAATAAACCGAAAATACAATAAATAAAAGCTAGATGTAGATCTTTTCAGCTGAGAATGGGAGAAAAGTGGTGGCACCTAAGAGACATGAGTAAATATTCAAGGGTGCATTTCACTTTTACATTAGGAGACCTGAAATGTAGCTATGTGGGCATTCTGTTTATGAGAGTGGTTTTTGCAGATCATGATAATTCCCTGGTAAATTTATATTGAACTACAGTCAACTCTATTAGTAAACTGCTTGGGTTATCTGGGACTACATATTAACCCGGGTTTAATTTTCCTTCTGCCACCCAACATGCTATCAATTGGTACATATGCAGGGAAAACAAAATAACTTTAACACCAACTGAAGCAAATAATATTATATAATTGCTGCAGTAATTATAATTGAACAATAGACTTTTTAAAATACAGTTATACTGATGTATATTCACATACCCTACAATAATCCACAGTGTACAATTATTCACAGTACCATCATATAGTTGTGCATTCATCACCAGAATCATATTTGAACATTTTCCTTATTCCAAAAGAAATAAAACTAAAAATAAAAAAGAACACTTAAAACACTCCATCCCCCATCCCACCCTATTTTTCATTTAGGTTTTGTCCCCGTTTTTCTACTCATCCATCCATACACTGGATAAAGGGAGTGTGAGCCACCAAGTTTTCACAATCACACAGCCACACCATGTAAGCTATGTAGTTATGCAATTGCCTTCAAGAATCAAGGTTACCAGGTTGCAGTTAGACAGTTTCAGGTATTTCCTTCTAGCTATTCCAATACACTAAAAACTAAAGAGGGATATCTATATAGTGCATAAGAATGCCCTCCAGAGTGACCTCTCGACTCTATTTGAAATCTCTCAGCCACTGAAACTATTTTGTTTCATTTTGCTTCCCCCTTTTGGTCAAGAAGATGTTCTCAATCCCATGATGACAGGTCCAGGCTCATCCCCAGGAGTCATGTCCCATGTTGCCAGGGAAATTTCCACTCTTGCGAGTCATGTCCCACGTAGGTGGGAGGGCAGTGAGTTCACCTGCCACATCGACTTGGAGAGAGAGAGAAGGTCACATATAAGCAACAAAGAGGCACTCAGGGGGAGATTCTTAGGCAAAATTATAAGTAGGCTTAGACTCTCCTTTGCAGTAACAAGCTTCATAAGGCCAAGCCCCAAGATTGAGGGCTCATCATACTAAATTGTTAGTCCTCAAAGTTTGTGAGAATATCAGTAATAACCCAGGTGGGGAAGTCCCACATTTCTGCATTTTCCCCCAGTTCCTCGGGGCTGGGGGGGGGAGGCTGCAAATATATTTTTATTCTCTGCCGAAATTACTTTGGGTTGTATCGGGATTTCACACTAACCTGTACAAACCTACCAGATCTCACTTCCTATTCAAAGTTCCATGTAATTATGGTGTTTGAATAAGCTGACCATGCAAGTTAAATTATGTAGTGTGCTGCAGAAAATCCAGCTCCTGCACCAAGTAAACATCTCTTCCCGTGGTCTCACACAGAATTTGAAGTTTTAAAACACAGTCAGTATCGTCCTTTACCCTTTGGCCTGATTTGCCTTAGTCCTAACCAGATCCTCTTCATTCATAACTCTAATTGAAGTCTGATCTCTTTTTCAGCTTTTTTTAAACATTTGCTGTATGGGGTAATGCTGACATTCATAGCTGCTGCACTCTGGCTCTGAGTTTCAGGTGTCACACAGATACCCAAAGTTCCAGAGATTGACCAGGTTATACATAAGAGCTTAGCATCTCAGAATTTAGAGATAACCATTACAACTCAGGAATAGATTTGTCTGCTGTAAGAGCTTACAATCTAGGGACCATTACAATAAGCATTCTCCTAAACAATAGAGTTTTATTTCTTGTTCTGTCAACTTTGATAGTATCTGTTGGCTTCACTTTAGATGAGGAGATTATTAATTCCCAACTCTTTTTCTCAACATCTCTCCCACCTCCATGTTATCTATATCTTTACTTTTACATTCTCAAGGTTGAGAACAGATATAATCTGTTGGGTAATCTTAATTTTCCATGCTTTGTTTATAGGGTTGATTCTAAGAGTTGTAAATCAATAAGCAACATTTACATTATTATTATGACCATGTAAATAAATGTTTTTCACTGCAGAGATAGGAGGGGCATGCGGGATTATATTTTCTTCTCTAGGGGTAAAATATCGTGATTTTGCACCACTTGAAGAATATTCCTGGAGTCAAGGTCAAATGAATTCTCTCTTCTTATTCTCCTTCACCCACCCAAAATCATACTACATTTATTTTCCTTCATATTTTTTCTTGTTATAAATGCTTATTGAGATGTTTTCCCAGGCAAAAGAGATTCTGCTCAGGGTCTGGACTTCTCACCACCCCCAATTTGTTCAGTGGTATGATTCAGGGGAGTACTATACTGCCACTAACCATGGTGTTTGCATGTATATGAAAATCGTAATAAATACAGGAGAATGTATAAAACGTAAGTAACAGTTTAAAGGAAGGCTTAGAAGCCTCTCCATTACCCAATTCTGATTTTATCATCTTCTTCCCCACTAGAGATAACCAATGTCCTGAGATTTTCTGACAATCATTCCCATGCTTTTAAAAATAATTTTACCACCTATGAATGTATTCCTAAACAATATAATTTAGTTTGAACTTCATATAAATGGTGTGCCAGTTTGAATGTATTGTGTTCCCCAAACGCCATTATCTTTGTTGTAGTCTTGTGGGGCAGATGTTTTGGTGCTGATTAGATTTGCTTGGAATGTGCCCCACCCAGCTGTGGGTGATGACTCTGATGAGATATTCCCATGGAGGCATGGCCCCACCCATTCAGGGTGGGCCTTGTTCAGTGGAGCCATATAAATGAGCTGACTAAAAAGAGAAGGAACTTAGTGCAGCTGTGAGTGATGTTTTGAAGAGGAGCAAGCTTGCTAGAGAGGAACATCCTGGGAGAAAGCCATTTTGAAACCAGAACTTTGGAGCAGACGCCAGCCACGTGCCTTCCCAGCTAACAGAGGTTTTCCGGACGTCATTGGCCATCCTCCAGTGAAGGTACCCGATTACTGATGTGTTACCTTGGACACTTTATGGCCTTAAGGCTGTAACTGTGTAACCAAATAAACCTCCTTTTTAAAAGCCAATCCATCTCTGGTGTTTTGCATTCCGCAGCATTAGCAAACTAGAACAAATGGTATCATACTGCATATATTCTTTTATGCCTTTCTTCTTTTGTTCATATTTGAAATATTGCTCAAATCCATTTTTTGGTCTGCTTGTTCTGTTTCTGAAAGTTATATTAAAATCTCCTACTATCATTGTAGATTTTTCTATTCTTATGTCAAATTTTTCTTTGCATTTTGTATCATATTATTATACCCACACACGTGCCATCATCCATTTAAAATTACATGAGCAAGCTTTCTTTAATAGTTAGAAGACCTGCAGCATCCATGTTTTTCTTTTGTTTCTTTGAATTATTATTTCATACCACTTCTCCCACAGAATTTTATCCTTATGTAATGCTATTTTATGCTTGAAAGTCTTTTTTATTACCCCATCATACTTCTCTGCCTCAAAAAATATGTCTATTGGAATTTTAACAAATTTTTAATTTCCTGTGAGCATAAACCTTTAATATTAAAATATTTCTTCTGAATTGAATTAGTGTTACAATTATCATTGGTACAAAATTGATAAAAACATGAATATGTTACAAATCTAAGAAAATAATTATTAAACATAAAAAGTAAAATTTTATTGGAAATGAATCTCTTAATGAGATGGATGGGACTATTTTTAAAAATAGTTTATCTGTCCATAGAAGATATTACTTATTGGTAGAAAGAGGTAGGGTATAACATAGATGCTACTGCTTTCATTTTTATAGATACAGGAGCTGAGAAACTTTGTTCACATAAGTAAGTAGATGAGAATGGAAAGTTTGCTGTAGTGGTGTCACTTCTGAGCTACATGCTAAAAATCATATGGTGATGTATCATCAAATATTATTTTTAATAATCAGCTCACAACTTGATTAGTTTCTCCTTCAATTTTGTTGAAAGTAAAGAATTGTTTCTAGCTGACTTGCGAAAGGCTGTGTTACTCGGTAATTGAAGTCACTCATTTTCTCAACTCCAACATCCTTTATTTGGCACTGGAAGCTTTTACACTCCAGAGTAGTGCACCATAGGGGTGATGAGAAGTAAGTCTTTCTTTTGTAAAGTGGGAAAAGGGCTATTGTGAAAGGGGGAATAGGAAAGGAAAACTTGCAGTTCCAGCACAGATGTTTTCTCAGATCAATATTTGGAAAGTGTACCTGTAGAAGATAAGTAGCTGAAAATTGATTTTCTTGAAATTGTTTGTGCCTTTGTAACCCTTGGATTGTCTTTGTGTATTGTAGTTCGAAGACAGTTGTTTTAGAATGCTTTAACTCCATTTATTCACTTCCAACTTATGTGCTATTAGTATGTCTTTTTATAGTCTTGAACTTTTAGTCTCAAAAGACATTATTATTATTGTTTTATAAATCAATGTTCACTTATGTTTGCCTAGGTATTTGCTACTTTCTTGGCTTTTCATTTCTTCTTGCATTTCAGACCTTCCATCTTGATATCACTTTCTTTCTGCCAGATATACGTTCTTTAGTATTTCTTTAATTTTGGTCTTCTGGTGGCTTTTCTTTGTTTGGAAATGTCTTTATTCTGTCCTTGTTCTTGAAAGTATTTTTTTTCTTTTGCTGGGCATTAGAATTCTAGGTTGACAAATATTTTCTCTCAGCATATAGAAAATATCATGCTGTTATTATCATGCTTCCACTGTTGCTGTTGAGAAATCAACTAATGGTATGTTGTTCCTTTGAAAGTAATCTTCAAAGTCTTATTTTCTCCTGTTGACCTGAAGATCCTCTCTTTGTTTTTGGTGTTCTGTAGTTTCACTATGATGTGTACAGGTATCTGCTCCTTTTTATTTCTCTTCCTTAGGATTCATTGAACATGTTCTTGAATCTATAGATTGGTGTCTTTCATCAGTTATTAAAAACATTTTCAGCTATTACCTGTTCAAATAATGTCTCTGCCAATCCAGTTTTCCTTTGTTAGGTCTTCTCACACTATTCTCTATGTCTCTTAACCTCTCTTTCATCTTTTTTTTCACATTTTTCATATTTCATATCTGTCTCTTTGGACTGCATTATGGATACTTTTTTCCGACCTGTCCTTATGGTTCACTAATTCTCTCTTCAGCTCTGTCCAATCTGTCATTAAAATTGTTCACTGAGTTTTCTTTTTAAACCCTTTTTACTATAGAATACAGCAAACACAGAAAAGCACAAAACATTAATGTATAGCTTAATAAATTGTTTTTCAGCAAATACCCCTGTAATGACCACCCAGGTCCTGAAATAGAACTTTGCTTGACACTTCAGAAGACATGGCACGTGACTTGTCTCAGTCACAGCTCCATCCCTTCCCTCTAAAAGGAACTGCTGTCTTGAATTTTATGGTAATCACTCACTTCCTTCTTCTCCTTTATAGTTTTATCACCCAAATGTTCCCTCTATAAACACTGTAATTTAGTTTTGCCTGTTTTCCTAAAATCTATAGGTTTCCCTTTCCTTTTTTTTTTCCTTGCACTTTATTTATTGAAGAAACTGTAGAGTTTCTAAAGTAGAGACCTATAGAGTTTCTCAGAATCTGGATGTTTTTGATTGCCTCCCCATGGTGTAGTTCACCGTGTTCTCTGTATTTTCTGTATATTAGTAGCTGGAGCTACAGGCACGATCAGGGTCAGGTTTGAGGTTTTTGGTAAGACTACCTCACAAGTAATTTTGTATTCTTCCACAAGGAGACACATAATGTCTAGATGTCTTTCTTTTTGTGATGTTAGCAGCCATTTGATGCTCAAAGCCTAGATTCATTAATTCATTAGGGCTTGTAAAATGTTGATAGCAATTTTTCATCATTTATATGTTGGAATACCTTTATAAAGAGAAACCTCTTATGGTTTCCCAATGGTATAATTTGTTGAGGAAAGGCAGGATAAATGCTTGATTTTCCCCTTCAACAATTTAAAAAATGAGTTGGCTCCCTATTATAAACATTTTGGCAATTTTTAAAAGCATAATCATTATGAACTCATGGATTTAAAAATATTTACTATTTCAGGCTCATTTTGTGTACTTCCTGCCCCAGGTCTAGAATCAGCCTCTTCTCCAAGAAGCCTTTGTTTCTTTTCAGTGGTAAATGTATTTCAAGGTCACAATCTGGATGCTCCCAATGCTCATAGCTATTGATGGTCACTGTTTCTAAGCCTTTTAAGAAAAAATGCCTCATGAGTTTATACTGATACTTTTAATTCAAATTCAGAACTACAGAGTTTTCCTTAACCCCTTCTATCTTACATCTGAACCTCCTTTCTTCCATACTTGAGAATCTTATATCACATAATTGCTCATTTGCTTTATCCCATTTAACATGCAGAACTCTCTCAGAATAGTAATATTAATACTAACCCCACCAATATGAATATGAAAACAGTTCAAAATATTTTTTGTATGTCCTTTCTCCACTGTCCTCCATTTTTAGCCATTATATACTATACTCTCTTACTCAGAACCTTCATTTAATCCTAATTCTACACGTATGTATGTGTGTTTATTTATTTATTATGTTTATTTAGTGCTCAATACCAGTCCTTACATTAATGTCTTTTTCGTATTTTGGTTTTCTGGAGTTTGTTCTCTAATAGGTTCTGCAGCAAAGGCTCAGGAGAACAATATTTCCTGAGTGAGTACATGTTGATAATAATTTGTAACCTTTATTTTTGAAATTCCATTTGGCTGAATATAAAATGTTTGTAACATTTTCTTTCCTTCAGCATCTTTGAACATGTTACTTTATTTTTGTTTGGTATAAAGCTTTGCTGACAAAATAGCTGATGACTGGCTGATTTTATTTCCCATGTTCTCTTTTTCTGGGTGCATGCAATATTTTCTTTTTCTTTACAGTCCAGTAATTTTACTAGACTACATCTCAGCGTTGGTGATTTTGGTCAATTTTCTCAGGTACACAAATTGTCTTTTTAATATGTTGTTTCAAATCTTTAAAATTATTGTTTTATTATTTCAGAAAATATTATTTCAGGAAAGCTTTCTTAAGTTTTTATTATTGTGTTCCCTTGTTCTGGTTTTCTTCTATGTATGCTGGTTTTCTTTAATGATCATCTAAATGTATCCCTTTCTCTCAAATCCTTTTTGTCTATTCTTTTATTTTTGGTTTAAAAAACGTCCTTTTCATCTTCTATTTCTCCTAAGGAACTATGTATTGGGTTTATTTGCTTAAGCTCTTAATTTAGGATTCATCTGTAAATTTATTTCTTTTATTTCCAATTCTTTCCTGACTTCTATTACTTAATTTTGAGTTTTTATAATACTGAATTATGTTGTTCTTTCATACTGTGTATCATTTTCTTAATGTCTTTTTACTTGATTTGAAATAGTAGGCTATAGTTTTTACGTTTTGTGGTCATATATTTCTGCCATGCTTTCATTGTGAAGGGATGTTATTCTCCTTATTCTCTTTATTTTTATGGTAAATCTGACCTTGATCCTTTTTCGTTGCTCATTTTTACATGAATTTTAGTTTTAATTGTAGGAGGCAGGATCCAGACTAGATTTTCTAATTTCATGGCTTTTGCACGCCCTCTTCTGTTGCTTTTGTGTAGCGTTAAAAAATATAGCAGCTTCCTTTCTGAGATATCTTGGCTCTGTTCCCCACCCCCAGTTTTTTTAAAACCTTTTTTTTAAATTGGGAAATATAATACATGCAGAAAAGTTACAACTTTCAAAGTACATTTTAACAAATAGCTATAGAGCAAATTTCAAAGTATAAAATGGGTTACAGTTTCACCATTTCAGGTATTTCCTCCAGCTGTTCTGGTACATTAGAAACTAAAAAGAAATATCTATATAATGATTCCATAGTCATAATTATTAGTTAAATCCTATCCTCTCTGTTACAGCCCCTCCCTTTCATTTGATCGTTGTCTCAATCTTAAGGGATATTTGGGCAATGACCATTCTAATTTCTTCATGTTGAAAAGGCCACCTCCACTTTTATCTGGACCTTCTCTCGCTTTTTTTTTCTTTGTTGTTCCTTGCTGCTTAGTTTGGATTCTATTCACAGCAGTTTCTCCTCAATATCGGGCTTTGCCCTGGCAAAGAGCTTTAGCTAGTTATTTTTGAGAGTTCATGGGGCTCAGACTACTGCAGACTCAGATTGTTGCAGCCCCTTCAGATCTTACCACTGTTCCTGTTTTGGAATATGCAAAAGCCCTCCAAGTTTCAGCTGCTGTCCTCAAATTGGCCCTCTGAGCTTTCCAGTGAGTGTGGCTATTTGGGGACTCTGGTCTGTCACATGTCTTATTGGTTCCCACTATTTCCTTTTGCACAATTGCTGATATCACATGGGTCTTGCAGTTGTTGGTAATTTGTCTAACTCCCTCATATTTGGGGGGTTCATGGGGATATCTGTTAGCTACTTTTTGTTGTAGATGTTGTTCTGTTTGTATGGGGAGTGTGATTTGGGGAGATTAAGATATTACTCCATCACTACCGTCTTCCAGGAATCCTCCTGTCCATTGACTTTTTTAACTGTAAATTTTATTCAGATATATTCACATATCATATAATCCATCCAAAGTATACAATCAATGTCTCACAGTATTATCCCTTAGTGGTGCCGTCATCATCACACTCAATTTTAGACCATTTTCATTACTCCAAAAAGAAAAATAGCAAATAAACATTAAAAAAAAAAAAGAAAACCGAAAACACCCCATATCCATTATCTCCCCCCCCACCATTACTGACCCCTAGTATTGGTGTGGTACATTTGTTACTGTTGATGAAAAAATATTACTGTTAGCCTTGATTCTTGAAGATTATTGTATAACTGTATAGCTTTTACGGTGTGACTGTGCAATTGTGAAAACCTTGCAACTGACACTCCCTTTATCTGGTGTATGGACAGATGATTAAGAAAATAAAGACAAAAAATAAATAAACAATAGGAGGTGATAAAGGGTATGGGATGCTTTGGATGTTCTTTTTTATTTTTATTCTTATTTTTATTTATTTTGGAGTAATGAAAATGTTCAAAAATTGATTATGGTGATGAATGCACAACTACATGATGATACCATGAACCATTGATTGTATACTTTGGATGACTATCTGGTATATAAATATATCTCAATAAAATTACATTAAAAAAGGTATTACCATTAACTATAGTCTGTAGCTTGCAGTAGGTACTTTTTTCCCATATCCCACTCTATTATTAACTCTTTGTACAAGTGTTGTACATTTGTACTAGTACCTGAAAGAGCTTATTTATATTTGTATTGTTAATCATAAACATCATCCACTACAAGGTTCACTGTGTTATACAATCCCATATTTTAATCTCTAGCTTTCCTTTTGGTGACACACATGCCTGTCAATTGAATTTTTTTTAAATTCAGTTTTATTGAGATATATTCACATACCATACAATCATCCATGGTGTACAATCAACTGTTCACAGTACCATCTTATACCACATTTTATTTATCCACTCATCTGTTGAAGGACATTTGGGTTGTTTCCATCTCTTGGCAATTGTGAATAATGCTGCTATGAACATTGGCGTGCAGATATCTGTTCGTGTCACTGCTTTCCGATCTTCCGGGTATATACCGAGAAGTGCAATCGCTGGATCGAATGGTAGCTCTATATCTAGTTTTCTAAGGAACTGCCAGACTGACTTCCAGAGTGGCTGAACCATTATACAGTCCCACCAACAATGAATAAGAGTTCCAATTTCTCCACATCCCCTCCAGCATTTGTAGTTTCCTGTTTGTTTAATGGCAGCCATTCTAACCGGTGTTAGATGGTATCTCACTGTGGTTTTAATTTGCATCTCTCTAATAGCTAGTGAAGCTGAACATTTTTTCATGTGTTTCTTGGCCATTTGTATTTCCTCTTCAGAGAACTGTCTTTTCATATCTTTTGCCCATTTTATAATTGGGCTGTCTGTACTATTGTCATTGAGTTGTAGGATTTCTTTGTATATGCAAGATATCAGTCTTTTGTCAGATACATGGTTTCCAAAAATTTTTTCCCATTGAGTTGGCTGCCTCTTTACCTTTTTGAGAACTTCCTTTGAGGTGCAGAAACTTCTAAGCTTGAGGCATTCCCATTTATCTATTTTCTCTTTTGTTGCTTGTGCTTTGGGTGTAAAGTCTAGGAAGTGGCCGCCTAATACAAGGTCTTGAAGATGTTTTCCTACATTATCTTCTAGGAGTTTTATGGTACTTTCTTTTATATTGAGATCTTTGGTGCATTTTGAGTTAATTTTTGTGTAGGGGGTGAGGTAGGGGTCCTCTTTCATTCTTTTGGATATGGATATCCAACTCTCCCAGCCCCATTTGTTGAAAAGACCATTATGACTCAGTTCAGTGACTTTGGGGGACTTATCAAAGATCAGTCGGCCATAGATCTGAGGGTCTATCTCTGAATTCTCAATTCGATTCCATTGATCTATATGTCTATCTTTGTGCCAGTACCATGCTGTTTTGGCAACTGTGGCTTTATAATAAGCTTCAAATTCAGGGAGTGTAAGTCCTCCCACTTCGTTTTTCTTTTTTAGAGTGTCTTTAGCAATTCGAGGCATCTTCCCTTTCCAAATAAATTTGATAACTAGCTTTTCCAAGTCTGCAAAGTAGGTTGTTGGAATTCTGATTGGGATTGCATTGAATCTGTAGATGAGTTTGGGTAGAATTGACATCTTAATGACATTTAGCCTTCCTATCCATGAACATGGAATATTTTTCCATCTTTTAAGGTCCCCTTCTATTTCTTTTAGTAGAGTTATGTAGTTTTCTTTGTATAGGTCTTTTACATCTTTGGTTAAGTTTATTCCTAGGTACTTGATTTTTTTAGTTGCTATTGAAAATGGTATCTTTTTCTTGAGTGTCTCTTCAGTTTGTTCATTTCTAGCATATAGAAACATTACTGACTTATGTGCATTAATCTTGTATCCCGCTACTTTGCTAAATTTGTTTATTAGCTCTAGTAGCTGTATCGTCGATTTCTCAGGGTTTTCTAGATATAAGATCATATCATCTGCAGACAATGACAGTTTTACTTCTTCTTTTCCAATTTGGATGCCTTTTATTTCTTTGTCTTGCCGGATTGCCCTGGCTAGCACTTCCAGCACAATGTTGAATAACAGTGGTGACAGCGGGCATCCTTGTCTTGTTCCTGATCTTAGAGGGAAGGCTTTCAGTCTCTCACCATTGAGTACTATGCTGGCTGTGGGTTTTTCATATATGCTCTTTATCATGTTGAGGAAGTTTCCTTCAATTCCTACCTTTTGAAGTGTTTTTATCAAAAAGGGATGTTGGATTTTGTCAAATGCTTTTTCAGCATCTATTGAGATGATCAATTGATTTTTCCCTTTCGAGTTTTTAATGTGTTGTAATACATTGATTGATTTTCTTATGTTGAACCATCCTTGCATGCCTGGAATGAACCCCACTTGGTCATGGTGTATGATTTTTTTAATGTGTCTTTGGATTCGATTTGCAAGTATTTTGTTGAGGATTTTTGCATCTATATTCATTAGGGAGATTGGCCGGTAGTTTTCCTTTTTTGTAGCATCTTTGCCTGGTTTTGGTATTAGATTGATGTTAGCTTCATAAAATGAGTTAGGTAGTGTTCCCTTTTCTTCAATGTTTTGAAAGAGTTTGAGCAAGATTGGTGTCAGTTCTTTGTGGAAAGTTTGGTAGAATTCCCCTGTGAAGCCATCTGGCCCTGGGCATTTATTTGTGGGAAGATTTTTGATGACTGATTGGATCTCTTTGCTTGTGATGGGTTGGTTGAGGTCTTCTATTTCTTCTCTGGTCAGTCTAGGTTGTTCATATGTTTCCAGGAAATTGTCCATTTCTTCTACATTGTCCAGTTTGTTGCCATACAGTTGTTCATAATATCCTCTTATAATTTTTTTAATTTCTTCAGGATCTGCAGTTATGTCACCTTTTTCATTCATTATTTTGTTTATATGGGTCTTCTCTCTTTTTGATTTTGTCAGTCTAGCTAGGGGCTTGTCAATCTTGTTGATCTTCTCAAAGAACCAACTTTTGGTGATATTTATCCTCTCTATTGTTTTTTTGTTCTCGATGTCATTTATTTCTGCTTTAATCCTTGTTATTTCTTTTCTTGTACTTGGTTTAGGATTGGTTTGCTGTTCATTTTCTAGCTTCTTCAGTTGATCCATTAGTTCTTTGATTTTGGCTCTTTCTTCCTTTTTAATATATGCGTTTACTGCTATAAATTTCCCCCTTAGCACTGCTTTTGCTGCATCCCATAGGTTTTGGTATGTTGTGTTCTCATTTTCATTCGTCTCTATATATTTAGCAATTTCTCTTGCTATTTCTTCTTTAACCCACTGATTGTTTAGGAGTGTGTTGTTTAACCTCCAGGTATTTGTGAATTTTCTAAGTCTCTGATGGTTATTGACTTCTAATTGTATTCCATTGTGGTCAGAGAATGTGCTTTGAATAATTTCAATCTTTTTAAATTTATTGAGGCTTGTTTTATGTCCCAGCATATGATCTATTCTGGAGAAAGTTCCGTGAGCACTAGAAAAGTATGTGTATCCTGGTGATTTGGGATGTAATGTCCTGTATATGTCTGTTAAATCTAATTCATTTATCAGATTGTTTAGGTTTTCAATTTCCTTATTGGTCTTCTGTCTGGTTGATCTATCTATAGGAGAGAGTGATGTGTTGAAGTCTCCCACAATTATTGTGGAAACATCAATTGGTTCCTTTAGTTTTGCCAGTGTTTCTCTCATGTATTTTGTGGCACCTTGATTGGCTGCATAGACATTTACGATTGTTATTTCTTCTTGCTGAATTGCCCCTTTTATTAGTATGTAGTGGCCTTCTTTGTCTCTCAAAACATCCCTGCATTTGAAGTCTATTTTATCTGAGATTAATATTGCTACACCTGCTTTCTTTTGGCTGTAGCTTGCATGAAATATTTTTTTCCATCCTTTCACTTTCAGTTTCTTTGTGTCCCTGTGTCTAAGATGAGTCTCTTGTATGCAACATATTGATGGTTCATTTTTTTTGATCCATTCTGCGAATCTATATCTTTTAATTGGGGAGTTTAATCCATTTACATTCAACGTTATAACCGTGAAGGCATTTCTTGAATCGGCCATCTTATCCTTTGGTTTATGTTTGCCATATTTTTCCCTCTCTCTATTAATATCCTTTATTGTACCCATACCGAATCTCTTTAGTACTGAACCTTTCTCCAAGTCTCTCTGTCCTTTCTTTGTTTCTCTGTCTGTAGGGCTCCCTTTAGTATCTCCAGTAGGGCAGGTCTCTTGTTAGCAAATTCTCTCAGCATTTGTTTGTCTGTGAAAAATTTAAGCTCTCCCTCAAATTTGAAGGAGAGCTTTGCTGGATAAAGTATTCTTGGCTGGAAATTTTTCTCACTCAGAATTTTAAATATATCGTGCCACTGCCTTCTCGCCTCCATGGTGGCTGCTGAGTAGTCACTACTTAGTCTTATGCTGTTTCCTTTGTATGTGGTGAATTGCTTTTCTCTTGCTGCTTTCAGAACTTGCTCCTTCTCTTCTGTGTTTGACAGTGTGATCAGTATATGTCTCGGAGTGGGTTTATTTGGATTTATTCTATTTGGAGTTCGCTGAGCATTTATGATTTGTGTATTTATGTTGTTTAGAAGATTTGGGAAGTTTTCCCCAACAATTTCTTTGAATACTCTTCCTAAACCTTTACTCTTTTCTTCCCCTTCTGGGACACCAATGAGTCTTATATTTGGACGTTCATATTATCTATCATATCCCTGAGGTCCATTTCGATTTTTTCAATTTTTTTCCCCATTCTTTCTTTTATGCTTTCATTTTCCATTCTGTCATCTTCCAGGTCACTGATTCGTTGTTCAACTTCCTCTAGTCTTGTACTATGAGTGTCCAGAATCTTTTTAATTTGGTCAACAGTTTCTTTAATTTCCATAAGATCATCCATTTTTTAATTTAGTCTTGCAATGTCTTCTTTATGCTCTTCTAGAGTCTTCTTGATTTCCTTTATCTCCCGTACTATGGTCTCATTGTTCATCTTTAGTTCTTTGAGTAGCTGCTCTAGGTGCTGTGTCTCTTCTGGTCTTTTGATTTGGGTGCTTGGGCTTGGGTTATCCATATCGTCTGGTTTTTTCATATGCTTTATAATTTTCTGTTGTTTTTGGCCTCGTGGCATTTGCTGAACTTGATAGGGTTCTTTTAGGGTTTGTAGACCTATTGAAGTCCTTATCTCTAATTTATCAGATCTACAGCTTCGTGGAGTACACTTTCTCTAACTAACCAGCAGGTGGCGTCCACGAGCCACCTGTTCTCCACAAGCCAGTTCTCCCCTGCTTAGCCTTTTTGGTGAGTGGGGGAGTGAGTCTTGTGGGGCCCAATTGATGTATCAAGCTTGCGTGTGTAGTTGGTGTTGCCTGCCCTGTATGTGGGGCGTGTTTCTGGGCAGTCGGGGAGGGGGGGTGGCCCTAACAATCAAATCTCCCTGGTGATGCCAGAGTTTTAAAGCTGCTGCAATAGTCTAATCCTTCAGTTCAGTCCTGCCACAGTTTGTCTCTGCCACTGACCCACAAGTCCTTGGTATTGGCGTATGGCTCCTGAGACTTGCAAGTGGGCCCCTCTTCCAGGCTGTGCACCCCGGGTCCTCTGTTGAGGGATGAGTGTGCTATGTCACAGGTGAGTGCCGTCCCCCCAGGGCAGTTCTGGGCTGCTGGGCTGTGTAGGGAGGCTCCCAGTCTGCTCAAATGATGGCTGAGTGGGGCTTTGTTAATTCACACTGCTCCACCTTCCCAACTCTGGGACAATCAGCTGAGTTTGCAGGGAAGGCTAATGGCCACGCCCAGTTTTGTGGTGTGTGCCTGTTGTTTGACGCACTTCCGTCACACTGGGTTGTCTGGGGCAGCTCTGGGCTATGGGGCTGGCGATGGGCAGGAGTGTTTCCTGTCCACCAGGATGGTGGCTGTGAGCGGACACCCCCCTTTCCTTGGGAAGTTGTGGTGTTTAGTGTATTTTCTCAGCCACTGGGTTATTGCCTTTTGTCTCAGAGCTCTCTTAGTTCTGCTCTTGACTTGACGTGCCCAAATTGAAAGTCTTTGAAGCTTCCTGTATTGGGCTTCTTAGAGTAATTGTTTTAGAAAAAGAAAAAAGGATTAAAAAAAAAAAAAAAGGGCCCTCCTCAGAGATCTAATGGGTTATTGAAATGCTAATAGACAAAGCAACCAGGGCCATTAAGGAAAGGTCCACAGGGCAGAGAGATCAGCTTTTCTTCGGGATTTGCATATGCGCCTCAAGGCCTGAGCTCCGCCCTTCCCCTTTCTGTGTTCACCAGAACTCCAAAAATCCTCTGCTTTTATTTTGGAGTTTTTCGTGTTGTTTTTTTTTTTTTCTATGCCTGTCCCCTCTCTGCTGGGTTGGCTGCTCTCAGATTCTCTGGTGTCTGGTCTCAGTCTATCTATGGTTGGAGTTTGGATCAGTAGAATGAGTTTCCGATAAGGGCTGCCACTGCAGTTCTCCCTTCTCCTTCCCGGAGCTGACAGCCCCTCCTCCCACGGGACTGAGCCTGGCAGGGAGGGGCGCGGGTCCCCTGGCCGCAAAAACTTACAGATTTCGCTGATCTCAGCAGTTCGACATTTTCATGAGTGTTGTATGAAGTATGCCCAAAGACAGATTGCTCTGTGGTGTCCAGTCCACGCAGTTCCTGGCTTTTTACCTACTTTCCTGGCGGAGTAACAGCGGCTGCACCTGAGCCCGCCGCCGCCTCAGCTGCTGCCTGCGCCTCCGCAGCCTCCGCCACCTCGCTACTGAGGCCGAGTCCCAGGGGAGCCTTAGCGTCCCGCCGCCGCTGCCGCTGCCGCTACCGCCAGAGCAGAACACCCCAAAAAAATCCACAGTACCATCTTATAGTTGTGCATTCATCACCCCAATCTATTTTTGAACATT